>NW_022111320.1:3330293-3341668 GCF_000313985.2 Echinops telfairi | reverse complement strand
GTCATTTTAAAGATATAATAAAAGAAACTTTCATGCCAAATTAAATATATATTTGCAAAATTAATTCTTAATCGAATGTGAAGACTGTGTATGCATGTAAGATGAGGTGATTTCTTTTAAGTATTTGTGTTTTGGGTGTATTATTTTTACTTTTTCAGCTTTGTCAAACATTTATCAAACTGATTTTAGCTTAGTGCTATTTTTCATAAAAATAAAAATATTAATAGTTAAAAAATGAATACATAAAGCTTGATATCCTAGGTGTTAGTGAGCTGAAATGGTCTGGTATTGGCCCTTTTGAATCTGATCGCCATATGTTTTCCTATGCTGGGCAGGATAAATTCAAGAGACATGACATTGCTTTTGTCATCAAAAAGAACCTTTCAAGATTTATCCTGAAGCACAATGCTGTCTGTCATAGGATAGCATTCTTTTTGTTTGTTTGAGATGAATTTCTCTGTCACTGAAGACTCTCAGTCCATTTCAGTCTTACTTTCATTCCTTTTTTTAGCCACTCAGACCACGATTTTGAGGGATTAGAGTCTGGAGGGATATATATTAATGACATCAATCTCAAGAAATTAAATCATCTACAATATCCTGTTATAGCCTCCACATATGTGGCTCCCTTCCTTTCCCTTCCTCCTTCTCCCTGCTCTCCTCAATATGGTATCCCTGCCCTCTCCCTCTTCTGGAGTCTCTGTCCCTAGCTTCCTGCGAGTCATCAAAGTCTTGTCATTTGGTATAGTAACCATGTTTCCTTTTCTTTTTTCCCCCTTGTAATAATGGTGTTATTAAATGTTTATCTTTGTAAGATTGACTAAGTTTGCTAAGTACAATGTCTGTGTCTTGTACTGCTTAAGAGTGTTGTCATTGCTTTTCATTGGTGTGTAATATTCCATAGTATGAATGGACCAGAGCTTGTCTGTCCATTCCTCTGCGATTGAGGTTTTTGCTTCTCTCCATGTTTTTGCTACTATCAAAATTGCTGTAATAAACATACATGTGCATATGTCTGTTTATGTTGTATTCTTTATTTCTTTACTCAGTAAAGAGATTGCTGGATCATAAGGTACTGGATTTAGATTTTTTAAAGGAAGTGACATACAGAATTCCATAGTGGTTATCCAGTTTTACAGCCCCACAGCAATGTAAGAAGCATTTTGATCTCTCCATATCCTCTCCAACATGTACTAATTTCTGTTTTATTGAATTTTAATAAAAGTGTCAGTGTATGCTGCTATCACATTATTGTTTTAATTTGTATTTTTCTTATTACTAATGAATGTGAACATTTCTTCATATGGTTGTGAGCCACCTATATGTCATCTTTGTCTGTACATTGTACATTTGTATGTACATTGTCTATTTATGTCTTGTGCCCATAGGATAATATCTGTATTCATATAAGGCAGTTCAGTTAATACATCTATTATCCATATTTACATACCAACCACCTAAGCTAATGGTAAAGAAATTTAAGAGTACTGCCAACTTCTTCAGTCTGAAATTAATCAAAAATGCAATCAAGATATATTGAGAGTTATTGGCAACTAGAATGCAAAGTTGGAAACAAAGAGGAAGGAATAGTAGTTGAAAAACTATGACTTGGGTAATAGAAATGAAGCTGGCAATTGCATGATCGAATGTTGCAGGACCACCAGCCTCTTCATTGAATACACCTTTTTACAACCACATAAACAGTGACTGTACACATGGACCTTACTAGACGGATTACACAGGGATCAAATGGACTACATTTGTGGGAAAGGATAAAGAAGCTCAATATCATCAGCCAAAATGAGTGAGAGCATGACCATGGAACAAACCATCAATTGCTCATATGTAAGCTCAGGTTGAAATTGAAGAAAGATAAAAATAAAAAGAGCCAAGATATAACCTGGAGCATATCTCTTCTGAATTTTGAGAGCATTGCAAGAACAGATTTGGCACACTGAACACTACTGGCAGAAGACCTGATGACCTGTGGGATGGCATCAAGACCATTATATGCAAAGAACACAAACTGTGACTAAAGACAAGAAAGAACGTATCAAAGTGGGTGCCAGAAGAGACTTCGCAACTTGTCCTTGAATGTAGAGTAGTTAAAATAACTGGAGGCAATGGCGAAGTAAAGGTCTTGAGCAGAACAGTTCAAAGAGCAGCTTGAGAAGACAGAGTCAAGTATTGTAATGAAATGTGCAAAGACCTGGAGCTAGAAAGCCCAAAAGTAAGAATTCATTTAGAATACCTTAAGCTGAAATAATTGAAGAAAAAATTCAAGCCTTGAATTTCAATATTGAGGGATGCTATGGACAAAATATTGAATGATATATGAGACACCAAAAGATGACAGAAGGAATACACAAACCACTGTTTAAAGAAGGACTGGGCAGCGCTCAACCATTCCCAGAGGTACTATGTGCTCAAGAACTGATGGTTCTTCAGGAAGAAATTCAAGCTGCACTGAAGGCATTAGTGAAAAACTCGTCTCCAGGAATTGATGGGATGTCTCTGGAACTATTTCAACAAGCTGATAAGGCACTGGAAGCACTCATTCATCTATGCCGAGAAACTTAGAAGGCAGCTACCTGGCTCCACTAACTGGAAGAGATCCATATTTGTGCCTATTCCAAAGAAAGGTGACCCCACAGAATGTGAAAATTATAAAGTAATACCACGTGCAAGAACAATTTTAGAGAAGATGATTTAACAATGGCTATAGCAAGCGGTACATCAACAGAGAGCTCCCAGAAACTTGAACTGGTTTCAGGAGAGGACTAGCACAGGAATGTAATTTCTGAGGTCACATGGATCTCAGCTAAAAGCAGAGACTATGGGAAAGATAGTTATTTATGTTTTATAGGCCATGCAAAAGCATTGGGCTGTGTGGATCATAATAAGCTAAGTATAACATTGAGGAGAATGGGAATTCCAGAACACTTCATTGAGCTCATGCAGAACCTGTACATGGATCAAGAGGCTGTCTTTCAAACAAGGGAATACTGAGTGATTTAAAATAAGGAAGGCTGTGTGTCAGGGTTGTATATTTTCTTCATACTTATTTAATCTGTATGCTGAACAAATAATTTGAGAAACACGATTATGACATCAGGATTGGAGGGAGGATTATTAACAACCTGTGATACGCAAATGACATAACTCTGCTTGCTGAATGTGAGGAGGACTTGAAATACTTGCTGATGAAGATTGAGGATTGCAGCCTTCATTAACAATTTCTTACTTCATATAGAGAAAACAGTAATCCTCACAACTGGACCAGTAGGCAACATAATTAAAAAAAAGAATTAAAACAATACAAATGGAGAAAAAATTGAAATTTTCAAGGATTTTATTTTGAGGACTAAGGTGCACCTGACCCAAGCCATGGCATTTTCCATCGCCTCATATGCCTGTGAGAGCTGGACAGCGAATAAGGAAGACCACAGAAGGTGTACAGATTAGTGCTCAAAGTGAGACCCTTGTGCAGCACAGTTGCCCGAGTGCACTATGTTGTTTGAACTCTTGACTGCTGCTTTCATGAGTATTGATTATGGATCCAAGCAAAATGAAATCCTTGACATCATCTCTGACACAGAGCAGCTAGTTCCTTCCATACTCGCTCTACAGAGTTGGAGTCAGAAAAGTACAGAGCATGGCAGTGGGACGTGAACTTGTCCTTCAGATACTTTCTGAGTCAGGAGGTAAGTGATTTCGGATTAAACATCCAAAATGGGGCCTTGCACCTGTACTGTGTGAAGGTACCTGGCATCTCCAAGAGGGACATCTAGATGTGGAAGTGCCCGCCATTGAGTCTCTTTCTTCGTGGAGCATTTCCTAGGCGCAGCATTCTGGGGGGTTCATTTCAAGGAGTGTTGGCAAAATGATACCATAGCAAAGCCCACTGAAGTTTTAGGAAGTCCTAGCAATCCCAGAGGTCTTTGTGAGAGGGACTGGTTTCTGAACAACAGGCTAGCAACTCATCCCAGTTACAACTTACTTCCTAATCACTGATGAGGAGTAGGTTATATGGATTATCCAAGAGGAGAGTTTTCCTTCGTATTTGTAAAAGATGAATGACTTAGTATCAAATCTTCCCGTTGGATTTTGTGAAAACATAGCAGGAAGTATCGGAAGAGGCTACGAAACAGTTGAGCAGCATTTAAAATGTTTTTTAAAGTACTATTTTTGGATGATTTGAATGGCACAGGTCCTGGTTACTCTCTGTCTCTTCTCATGGGGTACTATCTCTTACTGCAGAGGGACATTCCGCTCTTCAGACAATTCTTCTGCCTGTCACCATGTGTGGTACAGCCCATGTGTGATCTCATAAACAAGGAGGGTCTTGTAAGCACCCCATGGAACCCCTGCTCTGCTTTCATTGCTCCAGAAGAAAGAGGAGAAGAATGTAATCCCTTCTGAGAAGTCCCTTTACATGAAGGCTGTTGGCAGCTTATGGCCTCATACCTCCCAAACGTAGGAATGTGCTCAGAGCAGTCAACCTTGGGAAACCAAAAGAGCATCATTTGCTTAATAAGCAGGAAAGGACGTGGAGAAATGGAGACCTCAGAGAGGGCAGGGGAAGAGAGCTGTCGCATCGACGGGTTTGCAACCAGTGCCACAAAGCAAAATGTGTCTGAACCGTTCAATGGAAAATGAATTGGCTTTGCAAACTTTGCCTCACATCACCAAAAAATATGAAAAATAGAACTCCAAATTATGTTTGACTGCAAATTGACGTTACCTTTTATTGCTTCAATTAGATAGGTGGGTGGCCATGGCTGGAGGTCTCACCCTTGGAAGAGAGAGGTGGTACTCTTCATTTCAATTGCTGGAGCACTAGTCCTTTGCACACACACATGCACACACACATATCACTTTATGATTCTCTTGAAAGCTATGGACTTTCTCCATAGGAAAAACGCACAGAACTGGGGGACTCATAAAAGTCTTGTTTGTTTAAAGCCGGAACCTTTTGCGTTTAGAAATATGCTTTGTGTTTCAAAATAGACTGCCACTTGCTTTATTTCCCCAAAGGGAACATTAGACTTTTGCATTAGGAAAGCAGATTGCGGGAATATAGGGTCTTTCTCAAGGAGCAATTTTTGCTACCTGCATATTGGGACTGACTACTTTATGTTCTGTCCCCTCCACCCCCACCCACCCTGGTTTGGGCTGGAGGCTTGCTCTTGAATTAGGTAAGCCCGACTCTGTTTCTTCTCCTGGGAGAAGGAAATTGCTCATTGAAAGACAGAACTCTGGTTAAAGATTCATTTGCTTTTGTATTTGAGATAATAACCTAATACATTATAGCCGAGAAGATTTGGATTCTCCTGTCAGAGCAAGGCTAGAGTACTAAACTATGACCGCGTAGGCTTGAAATCATACTGTTCAGTTGTTTCTGAAAGAGTATATATTAACCACACCTTTCCAAGTGTCTGCCAAGGAATGGCAGGAGGAAGCATAATTTACAGGACTCAAAACCATTTTAGAAAAAGTGAAAGGCTTACAAGCAGGAGAAAACATTTTCAGGGACTCTTTGAGCCGGCACAAGCTCTTCTTTCATGGGCCACTGAAATGCGTTAAGTCTCAGGCTTCCCTGGCCTATACTTGGCATATGCGTCCTCTACAAATGAGAGCTACTTATGATGTGAAATGGAAAACGTAAAGAGAAATGTCTAGAGGGCAGGAATGGGCACGGTTGTCTCATGTTTCAAATGCAATTAAGCCTGCATTAATACGTTGCAACAGGTAACACGTAAACTTGGCAAAATTTAGACAGAGGAGCACAATGTGGCCTAAGAAGCGAGTGATTTTATTCTAGTGTTTAATAAAATATCTCTTTGAGACACTGTTGAATCCAAGACAGATCGGAAAGAACCCGGAATTAGAAGTTAATGCTGGAATAAGATGAACTAACTACAGATATAGAAGTGAAACATAGAACAAGTAATTTCTATCACTTTGTTTAATTCCTGGAAAAATGAAAGCTTCTTGTGTAAGTTCTTTATAATACTTTAAAGAGATTTTGTGCAGCAGATTTACCTACCGAAACTTTGATCTCTTGCCTGCTGCTTCCATGAGCGTTGATTGTAGATACAAGTAAAATGAAACACTTGACATCTTTGATTTCCCCTCCATTTATCTCGATGCTGTCTCTGGTCCAGTGGTGCAGGGTTTTGTTTTCTTTCCATTGAGCTGCAATCCATACTGAAAGTGAAGTCTTTGAGCTTCATCAGCCAGTACCTAAAGCCCTCCTCAGTTTCAGTAAGCAAGGCTGTGTCACCCGCTTGTGGCTTATTGTTAATAAGCCCTCTGCCAACCCCGATGCAGCAGTCTTCTCAGAATCGCCAGCTTCTCCCAGTATTTGCTCAGCCCGCAGAGGAATAAATGTGGTGAAATGATACAACGCATCGCTCCTGAGTTTAAATCACGAGGACCCCTTGTTCTGCTTGAATGACTGCCTCTTGGTCCATGTGCGAGCTCCGCACGGGTCTGTCTCCACATGAGCACAGTAAGCATTCTGAACTTCCCATTTTTCAGTTTTCCATACTTTGTTATGATCTATACAATCAAATGTCTTTTCATAGTCAATAAAACACAAGTAAATATTGTTAGACTCTTATCTGTTTTCAGCTGAGATCCGTCTGACATCAGCAATTAGCTCCTTTATCCATCTTGAATTTTTGGCAACTCCCTGTTGATGTACGGCTGTAACCATTGTTGAATGATCGTTAGCAAATGTTTACTTGCATGTGATAGTCATCATGTTTCTGCATTCTGTTGCGTCACCTTTCTTTGCAATGGGTACAAATATATATTTCTTCCAGTCAATTGGTCATGTAGCTGCCTTCTTCAAGATTTGTGAACCTTTTTCTCTATAAAGTAGTCAGAGTTGTTCCATTGCTCCTAAGAACCTGACAGGTATAATTTATACTCACTTATCATATTTTATGTTCCCAGCGAGTGTATAGTCCTTTATAGATGTGATCAGATTATGAAGAGGAGAACCCTGCTTAGTGGCCATACTCCAAAATAAACTCACTCTCATAGAGTTAATACTGACTCTCATTGACCCCTGGTGGGTTTCTGAGACTAACTGTTTGCAGGAGTAGAAAGGCCAGTCTTTCTCCCAAGGAACTACTGGTGGTTTCGAACTGCTGACCTTGTGGATCACAGCACAATGCATAACCACTACACCATGAGGGCTCCTTTAAGTGACCACAGTGCTATGATTTTTCAACCTTTCAATGCTGTCATAATTATCTGCCCTACAGAGATCATGTTGAAAAACATCACAAACTTAATGTTGGTGCTTACAACAACGTAGTTTACCATTGCCCCTGGCTCATGTTAAAGAATATCATTCCAGAACCAAAAGTTACCATTGTTTCCAAGAAAAAAGATACATACCTACCAATCAGCAAAAGCTAAGAATCAGGTAAGAGTAAGGGAAATAAATCTCCCAAGGTTTTTCCAAGTCAGGGTCCTTAATCCAGGATGCACATTAGAATCTTCTGGGGAAGTCTTAGCAGGCCTTCAAGCCTAGACCCCAAACTTGATGCATTGAGGTATCAGAATTTCATGTGATTCTGATGTGCAGCCGGGCTTTTGACACACTCCAAAGGGAACTTCTTCCCTCCCTCTAAGCCCTGGGTGCGGTTTCAGTATCATGTGTAGAGAGAGGGACTATTGACTTCTTCTCTGTAATTTATATTCCCTGAAATAGCGCTGACCTTTTAGACTCCTGTATCATATTGCCTTGCTATCAGATTCTGTTAAATCGGGCGCTATCACTGACAGGTCCACTTATACCTTTGCTGCGTTCTAGGTTTCGGCCTGCTGAGTAGTTCGCTCTGCATGCTTATCTGCATATGATAAAATTCTATTTATTTTGCAAATTTTGACTGAGGTCAGTTTTTCTATACATTTGTCCATCTTTCAACTTCAAAATGGGGTCTTTAGGCAGTTTATATAACTGCATTTTATGTGTGTGTGCTTTAAAGCAGAAGAATATATTATTCTATTTCATTTTAGAAGTAAATTCATTCTCTGTTTAATAAGGTACTATTTAAAATGTGTCGGTGTACTTTTTATAATGATTGACTTTAGTTGCTTTGCCAATTTAGAACTTGGGTTTAGATAAAAAATTAAATATGCTTGAATTCTCATTACACAATTTTGCATACATCCAATTAAATTTTATTAATTAGCCTTCTGCCATCATGAATGTTTAAATATTGTGTGCTCAGGCAAAGTCACTATTAACTTCTAGCTATTCATATTGTCAATTATAATAAGGTTTTATTTGCTATGGAGATCTTTAAAAATAGCATGTGTGGGTAGATATGTATGTGTATGTGTGCACATGCATTTACCTGCCTGTGTATGTACATACTAACATATGTGCTGTTATTGTGTTCTGTTGAATCACTTCTAACTCATAGCAACCTTCTGTGATAGAACTTTCTCATGGGGTTTTCTTTCCTTTGTTTCTGTTTTTGAACATTTTATTATGCTTTAGGTGAATACATTAATTTTCCATTCAATAATTCACATATGTATTATTCCACGACACTGATTGCAATCTCCGCAATGTGTTAGTGGTCTTTCAGTTTCTACTCTTGGCTCCCTGTTTCCACTCATCTGGAATCCCTACCCTTTCTTGCTTTGGGGGCACATGTTACCCATTTGGTCTCATGTAGTTGATTGTTGTAAGGAGTATATTATTAATTGGATATTATTTGAGTGAAAGATGGCCTTCCGATATGGCTTCAGTTCCATGGTAGAAGTATGATTTAGGGCATTCGTTTTGGGGGCTCCCCCCCTAAAACAAAGCAAGTCTGGTCTTTTTTATGAATCTGAACTTGGTCTTCATTTCACAATGCAGCGGTCTGTAGTGGTAGTCAGGGACCATCGAGTCTTTCTGGTCTCAAGCTAGAGGAAGTGTGCTTCACGTGAACCTTTAGTCCTTCAGACGAATTGCTTCCATGAGTCTTTGGTTTTCTTTACTATCCTTGCTCTGGGAGGGAAATGACTAACAGTTGAATCTCAGATAGCTGTTTATAAGCTTCCAAGGTCCTGGAAGTGTCAGACCTTACCTTACCTTTTACAGCTGACCAAACTAGGGTGTGAATCATTGTCTCTCTGTTCTATGCATCTGCATGTCCTCCAAGACTGGCTCCCCAGGGTTTTCTGGACCGTGACCTTTATGGGAGACGATGGCCATGCCCTTGTTGGAACCTTCACACTTTCTGTTAGCCGCCACGCACGTCACCACTGTGCCTCAGGGCCCTTCTATGTACACGTACATCATTTTCCTCTTTTTAGCTGCTGGCTAGCTCCATCTTAACTGAATGTGGATTGAGGTATAATTTTAAGATTTACCATTTAATTAGAAATGTTTGAAGGAGAAAAGTTATCTATCTTCAACACTGAAGTGATGAAAATGAAATCTGTTCATATTTAGCATTTAACAAAAATCATAAATTCCGACTCAACAACTCATGTTTTCCAAAATTTACATAGAGCACTATGACTTTGATTGAACATTCATCCCACATTTGTAATAGAATTTCACAGAATCCATGTGAGCTTTTCTTCTTTTTAATTCAAAATACGAAAAATTCAGAGACAATTTGTTTTCAATTTATACTTCTGCATAGATGGCTTTTCCCACCTTCTGATTAAATGTTTCACAGAAGCAAGATGTTAGTCATGATAGGAAATCTTCAAGAATTATCAAAATGTTAGAAATCAAAATAGCTTATACTTAACAGCACAGGTAGGATTTAAGAGAATACTCGGTTAGTTTTACAGTGACCCCCCACCCCCTAGGAAAGTGAAAAGCTTTACAAGCTTATGTTTAGTTTTTCTCAAAGTACACATCGCCATCACATATTTTGGATCATTGTTATGCAGTTAATATATGTTTCCTTCAAGTACAATGAGGTGATATGTTTCTTGAAGATTTAGATTATGTCTACTTCAACATTTCTTCACCTAGATGGTGAGTAATATCTTGCCTACTTGTTAGGGGTTGAATTGCGTCCCTCTTCCCTCCCCCCCCCAAATATGTCATAAATTCTAATCCTTATCCTTGCACCTGTGAATATAGTCCTGCATGAGAATGGGTTTCTGTCTTATGCAAATGAGGTGGAATTGAAGACTAATTACATATATCCCAGTGAAGTAATGTTGCTGTGTTTCACTGATTCCGAGATGGACATTTGTTTCACATTTATCATCTCTGAATCTAGATGGGTTTTATAGTTGATAATGTGCCAACAGTGGGTTCTGTGCTAGAGTTCCCTTCCTTAGAGAAACATGAAATGAAAGCCCATCTTATAATCAAGAGTGACTTTGGTTCAAACAAATGTGGCATTTATCTTCCCTTTTATCTGGAAAGAATTTGAAACAATTCACTGAGATGCATGCAATCAATAGACTTAATCTAAGCCATAGACGGAGTCAGTTTCGTGTGTTGCTGTTGTTACGGGCAGCACGTGGGTTCTGACTCACATGGACCCAAGGTCCAACGGAATGAAGCACTGCCCGCTCCTCCGTCGTCCTCACCATGGTTGCTCTGTGTGCGCCCATTGCTGCAGCCAGCGTGCCGGTCCCTCTTGTCCGGGGCCTTCCTCCTTTCCCTTCCTAGGCGCGATGTCCTTCTCCAGGGACTGGTCTCTCCCGGCAACAGGTCCAAAATAGGTGAGTCAAAGTTCACCATCCTTGTCCTTTGCTAAGGAGCATTCTGTGGTACTTTCCGTATCTTCACCAATACTGTAATTAAGATGCTTGGATTGTTCTTTGTCTTCCTTATCCAATTTCCAATTTTCACACAATGAGACAGTGGAAAATATCATGGCTTGGGTCAGGCACACTTAATCTTCAAAGTAGCACTGGCATTTTAACACTCTAAAGAAGTCTTGTGCAGCAGATTTCCCAATTGCAACTCATTTTTCCATCTTTTGACTGCTGCCTCCATGAGCGTTGATTGTGGATTCAAGCAAGAAAAACAAAATCCTTGACAACGTCAATCTTTTCTCCATTAATCACGATGTTATCCGTTGGTCCAATTGTGAGGATTCTGGTTTTGTTTGCATTGAATCATAATCCATGCTGAAGGCTGCAATCCATGATCTTCATCAGCAAGTGCTTGAAGTCCTCACTTTGAGCCAGCAAGGTGTGTCATCTGCATATTGAAGGGTGTTGATGGGCCTTCCTCCAGTCCTGATGCCACGTTCTTCTTCATACAATCCAGCTTCTCTGATGATTTGCTCAGTATACAGATTGAATAAGTATGATAGAGGATACAACCCTAATGCACACCTTTCCTGATTTTAAACCGTGCAGTAAGCCCTTGCTTTTTTCCC
>NW_022111320.1:3311819-3329384 GCF_000313985.2 Echinops telfairi | reverse complement strand
TGAAGGGATCATCCATCCTGGATTCCCTGTGTTTCCAGTTCTTATCTGTACCAGTATACATCCCCTGGTCTAGCCAGATTTATAAGGTAGAATTGGGATCATGATAGTGGGGTGGAGGACGCACTTAGGAATTAGGGGAGAGTTGTATTTTTCATCATTGCTACCCTGCACCCTGATGGAAGCCTTGTTTTTGCCTAAGGCTTTTAGTGCAGCTTGAACGTGTTCCTTCGGCACCATTGGTTCTTGCTGATATGTTACCTCTTGAACTGGTTGAATTTTGATTGGTTCCTCTTGATACAGTGGCTCTATTCTTATCATCTTCTTTTGATGCATCCTGCATTCTTCAATATTTGGCCCATAGAATCTTCCAATATTGTAATGAAGGCTAGACATTTTTCTTGAGATAGCTCACTTTCAGATATGCTGAGTGTGTTTTTCCTTTTTTGATTTCTAGCTCTAGGGCTTTGAACATTTCATTGTAGTAGTTTACTTTATCTTCTTGAGCTGCCCTTTGAAATTTTCTGTTCAGCGCTAAAGATAAATAAAACCAAACAAGCAAACAAATTTATTACAAGATCTTGTCAGTTGAAAGTTGTGGGCTCCAAACTTGCCTCCAGTTGTCTCGATTTCTAAGGTTAAAAAAAAAAGAAGCTAAACTAATACTTCCATCCTGGTGAGTGCTTAGATGGGAAAATATTATTAACTACTATCATTAAAGTGTTATTTTAATATTATCAGATAGTCTTTAATATACACGTTATTTATACACAACATAAGCTATCATATAATATGTAATAAAATAATATTTATTATACAATAAACATCCTTCACACATCCAAATCCCTTTATCAAGATTTTTCAGGATCTCAGAAAAACCTCTATTTCATCCTTTCCCAGACCCTGGCAACTTTCCCTCTTTCTTTATAATTGTCTTATCCTGACTATACTCTGCCTCATTTGTCAGTTTGTAGTAATTTCAGTGTGTCAAAAACCAACAGTGTTTCTTTCTTTCTTTCTTTACTGAACTACTATTTTGAATTACATGTGGCACAAGAACAAAGTTGTCTCAACTTTGGGTTTTTGTTTCAACCGCCATTGGATAAGATTAGGATGATGCTATTTGGGGCCTCCCAATCGAACAAATGGTTACTGTTGAGAAATACCTCGACGTGTTGCATTTGCTGTAGAGATTATCGCAGTAGCAAGTCTATTTAGAATTTGTGGTTATTTCAGTTATTTTTTCTTCCCATCCCAGAGTGTATTGATATATGTGTCTAGATTCCCATGTTTATCATCACCTTGACACTCTCTATTAACAGACTGTGGAGAAAAATATCCATCTGGGTACAAATGACAGTATCAGGGGCTGGAGGGCATGGCTCAGTTTTATGGTGGCTGTTCTGTTCCTGTGTTGCCTCAGTAAAGCAATCCTTTTTGTGCTTAGTTAAAAAAATAAATTACGAAATTCTCATGTGAAGTCTCATAGAATTATGGACTGCATTTATTCCTTCTCTCACAGATTTTTAATTTGCATTGAGACCAATTTGTAAGACAACTCATTAAATGATTTCATCAGCATCTTTATTCCGCTTGTTGATTAATTTGGCCTTCGTTGTCGTTACATCAGGTTGAACACTTGACATATTGAGATACATTCTACTTTTTGTAATTATGCTAGTTATATATCATGTATAAGCTAAACTTTCTTGGGAAGTTTTATGGGACTTTTTTGGATGTTGATGCTGGTGAGTGGTATTTAACAAAACCCAATACCAGATGATTAAAACATTTAAACATCACATACTCTTATTTCCATGGGGATTTCGGTGTAGTCAGGATCTAATCTGAATGTGGAAAACTGTTTAACTCCTCTAGGTAATAAGATTGAAGATGTTTTCTTAGCGAACAATTAGTTGTTGAACAGAAGCCTCTGACAGTTGGAATACACATGTGATACAGCCCCCGCTTCTGCTGGACATAAGGTTATCTCCACGATGTTTTAGCAGAACATGAAATGGGATGTCCGCAGCAATTCAAGGCCAGCGGCCCATGTGATTCTATAATTACTTTTGCCACTTTGCTTTTGTGGAGCCATTCATTATGAGCCTGGCTTATCTTGTCGTACCTTCATGTCATTAGCAATGCTTTAGTGCATTAGTGACCGAATGCAGGTTTAACGGTCTGTGATTAGAGTGGGCCAGCTGCCAGTGGAAGGAGTCAGGTTTGAAACCCTGTGGTTTACTGACTTCACACCACGTTGGCACCATCATATTGAGAGTGTGGAAAATGGACTCTTCTCCAAAGATCAGTAAGATTACTGACAATAATGGTATTCATACCCCAAATCAAAGCCAGTGAGGGGGGTTAAAAATTTATAAATCATCAAAAAAATTATAAATCATCAATACTTCCAAGGTAAAATGAATGGTCACTTTCGCAATTTACTACCTTATCACTTAATTTTTTAAATAAAAAATATGAAAAGTCTCCACTTTTGAAAGAAAAAGAATTGGAATCAAAACTGTACTCTATAATAATATGACGTGAAATACTCCCCCTTCTGAGCAGAAACATTTTGGATTTGTGATTCATTTACATGAGCTTGGTATTTTTATCCAATGCTAACTTACCCTAGTGAAGGTCAAAGTGAAGGAGACAGCCTAGAAATTTGGTTGAATTTAGCTGATATTTTCTGTTGCAAAAAGTATTTGTGGTGTTCATTTCCTTTTCAAATACAAGTTGCCTTTTCTACATAACCACTACATCTCAAATCATTGGTAATAACTTTTAAAAATGTATGGAATTAAGAAGACTTCTCAACTGGACGGAGCATCTTCAGATTCATTTGTTTTAAATGCTCTGGATTGTTTATGCCTTGTGGGCTGGACCGTAAAATACATAATTAGGTAATTTTATGGTTCCACATTTCTATGCTCTTCAAAGACTTATGGAAATGGGAGACTTTTTGGTTTCCAAATAAATTAGGAGAAATAACCAAAAATTAAATTAAATCGTAGGTCCAGAAAACAAAGATGAGCATTCCATGGAAACATTAACAAGATGTCTGTGTTGCATGAGCAGCCACCATGGTTAGACATGGAAATGCGAATTTCACTAACCAGCGTAAACAAGATGGACAAGTGACCAGTGCAGTGAAAAGCCTTTTCTTTCATTTGGGGGGTTCTTTGTCTGTGTTGGCATCTATGAAATCAAATGTTTTCAGGTCACTGGTGAAAAGGGATACATTAAATTGGGGGGAAAGAACTGAGTTCATTCAAATTGAGCCTTCATTAATTCGAAAAAATAGGTTAACCCTTTTAGTCCACCCCTTCTGAGGACTCCAGGCCTAACACATGACTAGGGATTTGAAAGCATTTTAAATTGATGAAGGCATTCCATTCCATCTAGGATTATACATGGGACTTAAAGAAACAAAAACAAATGGAAAAAAAACTCCACCACACCCAAAATTAAAAACCACATTGGTTTAGAATTAAATTGTATAAAGTCTTTTATTTTTTTGATAAGACAAAATAAAACAATTAATAATTGTACAAAAGGGATATAATCAAATAAGAGATGCTATATAAACATTTTAACTAGAAATAAGTGGTTAGATTTTGGTTTCTTTTATTGTTGTTGTTCATGGTCCACAAATAATCCACAAGGTTCAAATCAGAATTTTGACCCTAATATAATCTTAAAGGGAAGACAGTTGATTCAAACTACCCTCTTACTGAAAGACAAGTTACCCTAGAGAAAAGCCATGGGTAAATATGTATCTCAGGGAGGGTTTATGTGTATAAAATTTCTTTAAGTAAAATCATGTGTTACACTAAATTAAATGTTTTGAGCTTAAAAAATGTTTTCTCTTTACATTGGTGAATCAATTGAGAAGTTGAAAAGCACTAAATATTAGATCATTTTCATTGAAGACATTTTAGAGAAACGTGGGTCCAACCAAATAGGGTAATAATAAATCAAAATAAACCAAAAACACCAAGGAAATCTTTTTGTTATATATAATCTAGATCCAGACTGATGTGTAAAGAGAAAATTGTAGAAACAGTGCAATTGGACCGTATAAATCATTTTGAAAGAGGCAAGTTCACAGCTGGCTGCCTGGACTTGAGCCACACTTTATTATCTGAAAATATTCATTTTCTTTTCATCAAATTTTGCAACTGTATTACAACATTTCATCTGTCAGTCCTAATAATGAAAGACCATTAAGTCTTAGAAGTATCCAATTCTGTCTCATAAGTTATATGATGTGAGTGGACCAAATTCTCTGTGAGCAGGTCCCAAGCCACATGCAAATGAGAGAGCAGCCACCAATAAATAGTGGTTGGTCCACAGGAAGAGTCACTTGCAGTAAGAGGAAGTATTTCTTGTAGAGACACATCTCCCCCTCCCCCTGCCCCATGTTTTCTGTCATTTGTGATTCCATTTGTGGTCATTTGTAAGTATAACATCTAAAATCATTTTTCCGCAAGTCTATTTCTATTATTGGAAAATACACTAGACCCTTTTTTTCAATTTAAAGGACAATTTTGGGTTTTTTTTTCCTACTTCACTGATTTATTTTCTGCTTCCTGGCTTGCTTATATTCAGATACCAATTAAAATTTTAAAATAATTTTATTGGGACTCATACAACTCATCATAATCCATATATACATCAATTGTGTAAAGCACATTTATACATTAATTGCCCTCATCATTCTCAAAACATTTACTATCCACTTAAGCCCCTAGCATCAGCTCCTTATTCTTCCCCCTCCCTCCCTTTTCCCCGCTCCCTCATGAACCCTTGCTAATTTAGAAATTATTATTTTGTCATACCTTGCACTGTCCGACGTCTCCCTTCACCCACTTTTCTGTTGTCCATCCCCCAGGGAGGAGGTTATATGTAGATCCTTGTAATAGGTTCCTCCTTTCTAATCCACCCTCCCTCCACCCTCCCGGTATCGCCACTCACACCACTGGTCCTGAAGGGATCATCCACCCTAGATTCCCTGTGTTTCCAGCTCCTATCTGTACCAGTGTACATCCTCTGGTCTAGCCAGATTTGTAAGGTAGAATTGGGATCATGATAGTGGGGGAAGGGAGGAAGCATGTAGGAACTAGAGGAAAGTTGTGTTTCATCTTTGCTACATCGCACTCTGACTGACTCGTCTCCTCCCTGAGACCCTTCTGTAAGGGGATGTCCAGTGGCCTACAAATGAGCATCTTTATGGAGATGTAAGTACCTTTAGAAATAGATCAGAAAACAAAGAAGAGAAAAACATACTGCAATGTAGAAGACCTAGAATAGCAAAATTTAAAATACTCATAGAAAACAGACATTGAGTCAAATTGACTGAAAGAAGTTAAAAAGATAATAAGGGCAAGTAGTTTTTATATTAATAAAACCCAAACCAAACCCAATGCTCACCAGTTGATTCTGACTCAGCAACTTGATGTAGGGCTTCCGAGGCTGTAAATCTTTTTGGGACCAGATAGTCTCATCTTTCTCCTGCAGACTGGGTGGTAGGTTTGAAACCTTGCTAGTAGTCTTACTGAGTCTCCACTCCACCCTGCCCCTTATTCACATCGGTATGATTTTTTGTTTTGGGTTTTTGATGCCTGATACCTGATCCCACCTACATATTATAAAAAAAGCAATACTGAGAGAATAAAACAGAAGAGGCTTTTGTTTACTCATTCAGAAATCCTGTGTGAACCCTGAATACACCTGTTCCTCTCTTATCAGCCACCTCCTTCTTTTGCATTACATTCTTAGGAGGGGATGGAGGGTCCATGTGTGGCCAGGGCCAACCAGTGTGTTCTCCATGGAACCAGAGAAAACCCTCAGGAGTTCTGGGCAATGACTGGGCCACGCTGGAGACTGCAGCTATCCATCTGTGGGACATGTCCCTTTTGGCAAAGTTTGTAGATGAAGTTAATAGATCTCTTAATTGAATCACAACTCAAACACCAACCTCTCTGCTTTAGAATACAGATACAGTCGATATTATTGTATGCCATTGAGTCCTCTCCAATTCACAGTACTCCTATAAGACAGAGGAGAGCTGCCCCATTGGGACAGGGCTCTTCCCGGCGTGTCTGATCCAGAAATTGTAGGGTCAGACTGAAGGGCGTCCTGGTGACGTAATGGCGAAATGCTTGGCTACGAACCTAAAAGTTGTCCATCTGAAGCCACGCTTTGGGAGAAAGTCCTGACAATCGGCTTCCCCATGGTTGCAACCTAGAGAACCCTATGGGAGGCGGTCTACTCTGCCACATGGGGCCACTGTGAGTATGGGTTGACTTCGAAGCACAGCCAAGTAGGACTGGGAATTTGCTTTTTTTTTTTTTAAAAAAAACTTTTTATCCGGGGCTCTTACAGCTCTTATCTCAATCCATACATCCATCCATTGGGTCAAGCACATTTGTACATATATATTGCCATTATCATTTTCAAAACATTTTCTTTCTACTTGAGCCTTTGGTATCAGCTCACATCCGCCCTGCCTCCCTGCCCCCCACTCATGAGCCCTTAATAATTTATAAATTTTTGTTCATGCCTTACACTGACTGCTGTCTCCCTTCACCCACTTTTCTGTTGTCCATCCCCCTGGGAGGAGGTTATATGTAGATCATCGGTTTCCCCTTTCTCCCCCCACCTTCCCCTTCCCCTCCTAATAAAGCTACTCTCATTAATGGTCCTGAGGGGTTTATCTGTCCTGGATTGCCTGAGTTGCAAGCTCTTGCCTGTACCAGTGTACATGCTCTGATCTAGCTGGATTTGTAAGGTAGAATTTGAGGTCATAATAGAGGCGGGACGGGGGCAGGGAACATTAAAGAAGTAGAGGAAAATTGCATATTTCATTGGTGCTATACTGCACCCTGACTGGCTCATCTCTTCCTTGTGACCTTTCTGTAAGGGGATGTCCAATTGTCTACAGATAGGCTTTGGATCCACTCCGCCCTCCCCTTCACTCACATCGATTTGATTTTTTGTTTTGGGTCTTTGCTGCCTGACCTGATCCCATCGACACCTCGTGATCACACAGGCTGGTGTGCTTCTTCCATGTGGGATTTGTTGCTTCTCAGCTGGATGGCTGCTTGTTTATCTTCAAGCCTTTAAGACCCCAGATACTATGTCTTTTGATAGCCGGGTACCATCAGCCTACTTCACCACATTATGCATTTTTAACACACAACTTAGGGATGTGGATATTTCTAGTCTGTTCTAACCATACAAGAATATTTTGTTTGTTTTTAAATATTAAGTCTACGTTGTTTGAATCTGGCCAAAGTTAGGACTCAAATTTAGGATGCCAATTGACATTAGGAAACACCAATATCATTTACTTTTGTGGAAAGAGTTATTAAAAATAGGAATAACTCTCTGGGAATAGTATCTATCATTACTAATTTGTGGGAAGAATTTTTAGTAAAGAATATTACTAATTTGTGGGACGATATTGCTCATTAATGATTTTTCAATATTAACTGTCCTGTAGTCATCCTGCTAATATTAATTGTACTTACTGGATGTTGCCTGAATGATTTTGTAAGTGTTCAACCAATCCTCACGTTTATGGTTGAACTAGATCCTAAGACTTGGTATAAAATAGCCTGAGGTTAGCAAATGGAAGGGTCAGGGATAATCACTCCCTAAAATTGTCTCTATCCTCTTATTCTCTCTTGAAAATTTAAGGAATCATGACTTGAGAAATTAGCTGAAATGCAGCAAGAAGATCTTAGGTGAAAGGTACTATTCACACATCCAGGGTGGCTTTTAACTCCTTTTGGCAGAGCAATAACATTCCAAGTAGGGCATCCGAACTGCAGGGGGTGAGCCAGAGAGGTGGTATGGAAAGGGACTATCCAGTTAGATTTATTTATTCCAGACATAAGGAAGAAATCCAGCTTTATGAACAAGACGTGGGTTGATCTAGTACCTTCATTAGAGCCCCCCCACATGACTCCTGTGGACGGACAGGAAGAGGATGTACTCTTTGGGACAGGGCCTTACCTCAGGGTGGATGGGTGACTCTCACTGCGGGGGGGTGGGGGGTGGTAGGGGTGGGGGTGGGGTGGGGTGGGGGGGTACTTTAAACAAAGGAGTCCCCCAGCTCCTTTTCAGAAAGTTCCAGCTCAAGGTGACCCTGTGCAGAGCAAATAGAGTTGTGCTCCATCGGCTCAGCGAGGGCTGACTGTTCAGATTACCAGGCCTTCTTAGCAAGCTATGATTTTGAACTGCCAGCCAAATACCTTTATGTGCTAAGCATTTTAGTAGCTAAGTTTATCTTGCTTACAATTTTACAAAACCCTTCCCGAATAGACACATGGTTTACAAACATGCCTAAAAAGAAACTGGTTTGAATCTAGCATTAACCACCGGAAACAGCATTTTAAAAGAAGATAGCCGAGCAGAGCTCTCTTTTCTTGCCAGAGAAGGCTTTCCCAGGGAACCGGATTTCGAGTTGGGTTGCTCGCTGCGAGGCTCAAACTCCACCTTTCCTTGAGAGAATGCTGCGTCTTCTGTTTTTAGCCTCGGAAACTCGGGAAGCAGTTCGACTGTGTCCTTTCAGATCACTGTGAATCTGAATTGACTCGATGGCAGTGGACTTGGGTTTACACTCATAGCTGTTACACACGGCAGAACCAAACTTGATCTGATTATATTCAAGCAAGACGTTCTACCAACAATACTAAAAATGATCAGGAAGCCTATTTGTCAGGTGGATTTAAAAGTATTTTAATGTCACAAATATTGTACTAGATTAATATGTGTCTTGAGATATTCGCTATTGACAGCAATATATGCCATACAGTTTATAACAAATGAATATGTATACACTGAGGACATATACACAGAGTTAGTTTGCCTACTGATGTGGTGGTTGTTGTGAGGTGCCCATGAGTGGGTTCCAGTTCTGAGCGACTCTACATTCTACAGAATGAAACCCCTGCCGGGTCCTTTACCATTCCCACAATTGTTATGTTTGAGCTCATTAATTGATGATAGCAGGTTGTAATTTTTAAAAACATCTTGAAGATCACAAATGATAATCATGAGTTTTGGTAGCTAGTCAGGAGAGACTTTTCAATGCCTGCTATTTCTGGATCTCTGTTGATTTTAGAGTCCCTGGGCAGTGCACATGGCCCGCTTGCTCGGGTTTGAGAGGTTGGAAACTCAAGTGCACCCAAAGGCACACCCTGAGAAAGGCCTGGAGGTATATTTGCAAAAAAGAAAAACCAAACAAAAGCCACCATGAAAAACCCTATGAAGTACAGTTCTAGTCAGACATACATGGAGTCACCACTCATTGAATCCACTACATGTCAACTTACTTTTATTGATCTTGCTCTGATTGATAAATCTATGATTTATGGGTGTGAATTATTTAAGTACCCCTCAGGCTGGCTTTTTCTTCTGTAAAATGGAGATATGTGTAGAGCTGTTGGGAAGAGAAATGAACTCATGGAAAGTGCTCAGCACAGTGTAGCCACCAGGTATATTCCAAGACTCCAAATTCACTGCCATGGAGTGGATTCAGCGAGCCTATCTTCGCTATTATAACTGCCCTGGTGGGCTTCTGAGACTGTAGCTCTTTACAGGTGTAGAACATTATAGCTTTCTCCTGAGGAGTGGCTGGTGGTTTTAAACCATTGACCTTGCAGGTAACAGTTGGACACTGGCTCAACAGCACCATCAGGCTCCTGCCACATGGTTGTTGTTGTTAGGTGCCATCAAATCAGTTCCCACCCATAGCGGCCTTGAACAACAGAAGGCGACACTGCTCGGTCCTGCACCATCCTCACAACTGTTCCACTGCTTGGGCCCATTGTTGCGGCCACTGTGTCCATCCATCTCTTTGAGGGCCTTCTTCTTTTTCAGTATCTCTCTACCAAATACGATGTCCTTTTCCAGGGACTGGCCCCTCCTGACATGTCCAAAGTGTGCGGGTAAGATGAAGTCTTGCTATCCTTGCCTCTAAGGAGCACTCTAGCCATACTTCTTCCAAGATAGATCAGTTTGTCTTTTCAGCAGGCCAGGGTGCTTTCAATGTTCTTCTCCAGCCCCACAATTTGAATGCATAGTTCTTCAGTCTGTTTTATTCAGTGTTCAACTTTCACATACATATGAGGCAATGAAGAATACCATGGCTTGGTTCAGGCACACCTTGGTCCTCAAAGTAACACCTTTGCTGTCCAATATTCTAAAGAGATCTTGTATAGCAGATTTACCTAATGCAACTTGTAGTTTGATCTCTTGACTGCTGCTTCCATGAGCGTTAATTGCCACACACATGGTACTTGTGCAGTAAATGTTAGTTCTCCTATCCCATACCTTCCCCCCACCCCCAGTGTGTTAGACAGGGTTATCTAGAGAGATAAAACCAGATTGCTGATAATTAGATAGATAGATATAACACAAGAAATGAACTGTTATATTATAAACAGATAAATAGATATATAACACAAGTAATGAACTGTTAAATTATAAACAGATAGATATATAATACAAGAGATGAACAATTAAATTATAAAGCAGTACAAATGGCTCAGTGCAACTCACTCCCATGAGAGAGTTGTGAGACACTAGCAGTCCTTCAAGTCTTGAGGGCCGTCCGGTGGTCCTCTGTAGAGAGAGAGCTAGGCTATCCCAGCACAGGCAGGAAAACAGCCAGCAGGTCACCAACTGTCAGCCAGGTCACCAACTGTCAGTCCTCAGCTGGAGAGAAGTAAATTTCAATCGTGTGGTCTTAAAGGGACCTCAATTTACAGCGACACAGTCCACAGGCTAGGCGTCCCACAGGTAGTGTAGCCTGTAAATTGAGGCACAGGACAAGCAAGGCAGCCGCCCACTGGTCCGATGATCAAAGAGTGAGAGATAAGAAAGGTGAGGCTCACCGAGCCATTTATCTCTCTGTGCTTCAATTAATCCCACTGGTGTTTTATCGGCCAGGCTGGCACAATAAACTATCTCACCCAGTTATATCACTAGAGCAGGAACAATATCATTAGAAGAAAAACAAGTCATCATATTTGAGCCTGAATTTGGGGCAGGCATGTTCGTGGTTTCCATCCTTCAACCTCCTGGAGACCCTCAGGCTCTGGCAGTCAGCCCTGTGGTGACTGAGAGTGCCTGGAGTTATCTTAATCAGAGCAACTATTTTTGCTAATTCTTTTGTTTTTACTTACAAAAAACACTCCTGAGATACTCAACCATATCCTAACATTATAAGTATGTAAGAGAAAAGTAGAAGACAGAGAATTCATTTAAAGCGATACTATACTTTCAAAGAAATTGTTTCTAGGGACTTAGAGAGATCTTAAGGGTTGTGATTAAATTTCAAAATAGCTAGTACACTTCTATTATGGAAGGGCCTTTTGACACAAATCTAATAGCTGTCTTTTTCCAATCAATTTTAGGTTCTCATGATCAGGAAGATCAGGTTCTTGTAAAGTCGGAGAGTCTAGCACATTCCAATCACATTGTAACAAAAGCAGTGCAAGACTTCCTTGACAACACCAGTGAGACTTAGTCCCCCATGCGGACTTCATGCGTAACTTGGGCAACTCTCTTAACCCCGCGCTGTGTTTCACCACAGCCTGTGGGTATGTTTATACTTCAGAGCTTGAAAGCTCTGTTCTTTCATTAGGACGATTTTAACCAGGAAAGATTTGCTTTTTTTTTTTTACTGTTAAATATAATCCATGCATTATTACTTACTTCTTATATTTGCATCTCTGCCTCTACACAATCCTAACAAAATGAGAACCATAGAAAGTGTAACGTTGGCACCTGTCTCTGTTTGCTTTAAAGGAGTCCGTCTTTTCGTCGACAGCTCAAGAGTAGGCGATTGTTAGCATTTCAGGCGAAGGTGCACATCCCTGAGTTTATGTTTCAGCAGCATAAGCCAGTGTTTTCTCTATGTAATAGTGCTGGGCTGCTTTCTAACAATTTCTCAAATAGCCATGGTTTCTGCCACAACCTTTTATATATACTTCTATGCCGATATTGATTTTTTGGTTCATTGTAAATAGCAAGATAAACAATCTGTGGACTAAATTCAGTGAAAGAGTGCACACTTTAAATAGGGTTAAAGAACTCCTTAATGTTGATATTTCTTTAGCTTGGCAGTAAAACAAAATCAATGCTAATTTAATAAGAGTGCACAAACCAAGTTTTGCTTTCATTGCCCTTTTAAGAAGAGTAAAGGGCTGTAGTTATAAACAGAATTAGTAATTGCTTGGTGGAGATGCCTGTTGAATCGCAGGTGATCTTTATTCAATCTATTCCTTTTAAAATCCATTACCTTAATTTCAGATACATTACTTGATAACAAGCACTGTTGATCACTCTGGCTACATTAAGCCTGCTTATAATTTTGCAAAGTGATTTTTAATTCCCCCTAAACACCCTTCCTTCTGGCAGAAGAAAAAAAAATGCTCGTGGGTTGTACAAAATTGGCCCTGTTTTTCTTAGATGATCTTTAATTACACTTTAAAGCAGCATTTCTTTATGGGGAATTGGAATTCTGCTTGTTAGAAAATTACAGAGGGTATTTGGGGATATGCTATTAGCTGCAGGAACAAATAGAGAGATTAGTAAGACAAATGATCACTAGCCTAAAAAAAATTACCTATGGGAGACAATTATTAGCCCAGGGAAGATCTGGCTGTGGCCATGAAGGCTGCCTAAATTATGAGCTTATAAAACCTGTTTTAGAAGCTGTTGAGGAAGAACAGGAGGTTTATATTAGTTATTAGGAAGCAGCGGAGGAGTTTTCTGGGAGGCTGTAATAATTTTTATGTGGCCTGTTCTCATGTCTCGCCTCATGAGCCAGGGCTCACTAAGGAGTCACCTGATGATGGAACCAGGGATAGGTTTTATGATGCTACTTTGGAGTGAGAGGGGAGGGCCAGAGGACACCCAAAAAGGGGGTGGATTACGGGTATGCTATCTTCTATTTCAAGAGTCCACAACAAACCAAGTAAGCCAGTTAGGCTGTGAGTTGATTCTGACTTATGGAAACCGTATGTGAGACGCAAGGTGACCATGTTGGGGTAATCTTCGTTTGTTACCCTATGCAACATCATGATGAATGGAGAAAGGATTGACGTTTTCCAGGATTTCATGTTCTTGGATCCACAGTCAATGCCCATGGAAGCAAATGACACATTTCATTGGGGGAAATCAGCTGCCAACAATCTGTTTAAAGTATTGGAAAGGAAAGATGCCACTTTGAGGCATAACGTGCATCTGAGGCAAGCCAGAGTATTTTCATTCGCCTCATATGCATGCACAAGTTGGAAGATGGAAGATTTGCTGTCTTTGGCTTATGGCATTGGAGAAGAATGTTAAACATATCACGGACTGTCTGGAGAACAAACACATCTTGGTAGAAATACAGCTGAATGCTCCATAGAAGCAAAGATGGTGAGAGTGTCTCATGTACTTTGGGCATGTGATCAAGAGGGATCAGTCCCTGAAGAAGAACAGAAGACTTGGTGAAATAGAACATCAGCCAAAAGGAGGAGACCCTCAGTGAGATGGCTTGACACGGTGACTGGAACGATGGGCTTGTACGTAGCAGCAATTGCAAGGACTGGGCAATATTTCATTCAGTTGTACGTAGGGTCCCGATGTTAGAACAGACTGGAAAGTACTCAACAACAACAACAACAACAGTCTTTCAGAAAGTCAGCCTGCGAGGCTGAAGGAAATTGGAGCTGATTTGTCCCATGGGTTTTGTAGAAACTTCATTTGCAGAAGGCAACACTTCTTAAACAGGTTCTTTCAATTTCTTTACAGATAAAGGCATTATCCAGCACGAACAGGCATTACATTTTCTGGCCATGAACCTAGAGCTAGAAAAAAGAGGACTAAGGGGAGGGCACAGAAGTCTAGAACATTAAGTCCAGAGCCCTGCCTTCAACCTTGGGGAAGGTTTCACAAGTGTAGAAAACACAAAAATCATCCAAATATAGGTTTCATATCAGAAAACCTACCCATCCTTGTTTGACCATATTTGAAAAGTATACACAATAGTGAAATATTAAGTATATAATAGGTGTTCAATGAAGTGTGTTGACTCAATGAATGAATAACTGCATTATAGATGAATGTCAAAGAAACTTTATTTTAAAAGTTAATTTTGAGAAGTTATTATGCTAATTAAATGTATAGGTATTTTAAAAATCTAGACTGTACACTTTTCTTATTACTCCACAGCTTTCTTCCTAAGGTTTGTAATTTATTTCAGTTATGTATAGAGGTTTTGGAAAACTGAGTGGTCCCACATCAATGAAATATCTTGTTAAATACCTACTCTGTTAATAAACCATCCTAGGCTCAGAGTTTTATTTTATAAAGAAAATAAAAATTAATTTGTGTACTTAGATAATGTTAAAATTCACTAGTAGTATTTGAATTCCAATTTTCACTTATATCATCAAAATGATAAAAAAATATAAGGTTGTGTTTGAGTGTTATGACAGAGACAGCTAGTGTGCCAATTGTAATCAAGTTGAATGAGTCAATGCTGTCATTGTCTTTAGGTCAATTCTGACTCATAACAACTATGTACAACAGGATGAAACACTGTGCCCTCTTCTGCTTTGATCAAAATCATTATGTTTGAGTTTATGGTTGCAGCCACTCTGTCCATCCAACTTGTCAACGGTCTTTCTCTTATTTAGTGACTTCTACTTTACCAAGCATGATGTCCAGGACTGATCTCTCCTGGTGCCATGACCAAAGTATGCGGAAAGTCCGGCCATCTGTGCTTCCACGGTCCGTTCTGACTGTGTTTCTTTAAAGATAGATTTGTTAGTTCTTTTGGTAGACCATGGCACTTTCAATATTCTTCATAATTCAAATGTATCAATCCTTCTGTGGTCTTCCTGATTCAGTGTTCAGGTTTCATATGTATGTATGAAATGACTGAAAGTAGGCTTGACCAAAATTTGATATTGATACTGTTGAGAGACCTTCTTTGAGTTAATCACCATCCTTTCACTATGATCTCAGCAATAATATCCTATAACTGAGCTCATGATCACTGATGGCAGGAAAGCATTGTTTTGAGTGGATCAAGCAGCATCAAGTTCTTTGCCAAAAGTTGCTGAGTAATAAACCATGATAACATCATTATCAATGTGGAAAAGGCAGTTCCTTGGGATTGTTTATTGGTGTTTGCCATACGCACTGTGACACGATGCTTTTAGCATCTTAGTTTTCTCCAAGTTAGAGCACTAAAAACTCCAACCCAACCAGTTGCCCTTGAGTCAATTCTAACTGCTACCAACCTCATGTCTGTTAGAGCAGAACTGTCCTTGAACTTTGCTTGAGAGGATTTTCTGGGCTGTGACCTTTTAGAAGTAGATTGTCAGGTCTTTCTTCTGAGGAGCTTCTGGGTGGGTTCACGGGGCTACATTTCAGGGAGTAGTCGAGTATTTAGCTGCTTGAGCCACCAGGAGACTCTTACTTAGAACACAGAGTGATAAAACATTGCTATTTGTTGAATAAACATGTAGACCATCGTAGATCATGATTTCCTGGCTTACAAGTGTGCCACAAGAACATTTCCAAGGGCAAGAAAGACTGTTCTGGATGGCCACTCTCTATGTCTTGACAATGGGAACATTAGGAATGCACCCAGGAAGTGGTTCAAGTCAAAATCAGAAGAGCTTCATTCAGTGTGTCCATTGTGGCTGCCCAAGGGCACTGTGGCGACACAACAAACACATCGGGATGATGTCCACTAAGAGTCCATGTTCTACAGGGTCATTTGCTTCACTGCGGCAATGATGCTGCCTTCTGAAATTTCAGTCACATTCAGAACTTGAGTGAGGTGTTACATGAGTCAATGTATAGATATCCACTAGCATTTTATTTTTTAACAAAACTGGCCTTTTGGGGTTCACCATTTAGATCTTATATTAATCCCCTTGACTTGGAGAAATTAGATTAGAGACACACACAGTGCTCTCAACACACACGCATGCACAGACACACAGAGTTACACACACACACACACACACACACACCAATGCACAGAGAAGTGAAAGAGTACACTTTCCGAGGAGGAGGTTGGTGAGAGATGGTGGAAGCTGTCTGTCCATCTTCGTGTGTCTGGGAGACTGCTTGGTCCTTTGTTTGACCAAGGCCAGAGTGGCTCCAGTCACAAGTCATCAGCTTCATTTCTTTTCTGAATAGTATCACTCCCGAAACACTCAGGAGTTTGTTATCCTAAGGGAATAGTCTTAGAAGAATTATCATCAAATTAGTCTGAATTTCTAGGGGACATTTTCATCCCGTGACTGTGCAGGAGATCAATAACATTTTAGTATAAGTCATAGTTGGAATTGTTGTTTAGAAATATGACAGACAAGTACCTACAAATATCTTATGTTAAAGGATTTAAAAAAATGTATCCTCTGTGTTCTTCAATTATCTCTTGCTACTGAAAAATGAGACAAAACTTTTTGTGGTAGCAAAATGTTGAACTATTGAACTGGCTCTGGGCCCAAAGCAAGAACTTTCCGGTAGCATGAGGTTATTTTATGAGACCCATAGAATTTAGTGAAGAGTTCACAATAGGATATTATTCTATTCAGAGCTGCCCAAAAATATTTGCTTAGTACAGTAACTTGCCATTGGCCAGTTTGGGAGCTTGGAATTGACCAGTGGTATTTACAAAATTTGGTTCTTCAGGCTGGAGCTTTGATGACTCATCCAAAAATACAGGGTCTGTGTCCTCACGACACCATTCTTCATCTTACTTTCCTTCCTCCCTCAGGCTCCCTTCCCTCTCTTCCTTTCTTCTTCCTTTCTTCATCTTCCAGTAGAACTATGCGGCACTAAGTGTTTGCGAGTTCCCCCAACTTAAATGGTAGTGGCAGAAAGCAAAACAAGATCCCATGTTTACCATCAGTGATTTCCAAACTGTTGTGTCTTCCAGATGGTTTGCGGAGGTTGAATTACAACAACACATACCATTTTGGAAATGTTTCTTTTCGTATCCAAAGACATCAAATTAAAATCTTAGTTTTGTGGAATTTTAACATAACCCACATTTGGGGAAGGAGCGGGGCACATCACAAAAGGATTTCACATATTGTTATCTCAAAACCCTGCCATGATAACTGACCACCAGCATTGGCTTCTCAGGAGAGATAATTCTTTCCAGCTGTTCCCTCCCCACCTCTTCCTTAGTTCTCTAACTTGGGCACCGCTTGCTTTTCAATGTAACCAAATAGTCAACCAGCATCGACTGCATTGCTAGATAAGAAAGGTAGACTGGCTTTAGACCACAGAACCTTCCTTTCAGTTACTAGTCAAGTCTGAGCTTCCAGGTGATTGTTACGGAGGCTCCAACGAAGGCTTCCAACCGTGAGTCAACTCCAGAGAGGGACGGATCTACAGAGAGCAAACTTCAGAGAAGTGGCAACATTTTCAGTGCTTTTGATTTCAACTGTTGTTGGTAGGTGCCATCAAGCCGGGTCTGACCGAAAGTAATTGTATGTACAACGGAATGAAGCACTCCTTGGTCAGGTC
>NW_022111320.1:3299787-3311663 GCF_000313985.2 Echinops telfairi | reverse complement strand
AAGTAATTGTATGTACAACGGAATGAAGCACTCCTTGGTCAGGTCGGACCGAAAGTAATTGTATGTACAACGGAATGAAGCACTCCTTGGTCAGGCACCATCCTGACAGTGGTTCCTAGATCTGAGCCCACTGTTGTAGCCACTGTGCGTGTCCATCTTCCAAAGGGCCTTGCTAGTTTTCACTATCCTCCTATTTTACCCAACATGGTGTCCTTGTCTCTCCCGACAACATGTCTGAAGTATGTAAGAGGACGTCTCCCCACCCTTGCCTCTCAGGAACCCGAAGGACGTACTTCTTCCCAGACAGACCAGGCTGTCCCTTTAGCAGGTCCATAATACTTTAGACATTCTTCTCCAGCATCACAATTCTAATGTATCCATTCTTCTGCAGGCTTCCTTATTCATGTCCAACTTTCACATGCACATGAGGCAATTAAAAACACCATGGCTTGGGTCAGGGCCACCTTAGTCTTCAAAGTAACATCTTCAAAGGCTGTGACTTAGGCTTCAATTGGCTAGGCCAATCTTCTCGTCATGTAGAAAGAGAGTTAGAGCTAATGCAGTTGGGTCTATAGATTCCAATACTGGCCAGCTTTACCCAATGTAGAGGCCTGAAACAGCCCACTGCCCATCTAATCCCCATACTAAAATGGGGCTTTGAATACATGCTCACAAGAGCAAGTCTCCTAAGACTTTTCAAAAACAGCTTCTTAAGGCTTTCACAGATTTAATAAACCTTCATCAAATGTCGGTGTTGCTGCAGCCCCAGACAATCACGTTTTAAAGACTTGTGCAGCCTCACCTGGATTTGCACAGCCCTGAAGCCAGACAGAGTTTTTATTAAACCTGATCTCACCCGGGTGGAGATGTCTGTGGAGTCACGTGAATGAGCAACTGCAGTCACTCCCTGGCGGGGTAGATCCAATCGCAACCCTCCTCGCAGGCAACCCCTCAGCCCTGCTTTCCTGCTGTAGTGTTTACATAGAGTTTTCACAGAAGGGTTCGTTTAGGATTAACTTAATTGAATAAACACAAAGCTGCATAATTTATGGACCAAAATAGTTTTTGCTGGTTGGGTTGCCGACTAGCATTTCCTTTCTCTCTAATGGAATATTGCAAAGCCCCCATATTGTTATAATCAGAATTTCATCTCTGACTTGATCCAGTTCATTTGCATGATATGATTTTATTATAAGCCAGATGTATAAATAATTGCTTCTGAAGAGAGCCTTTTCTTCAAGCAAGGTAATGGGAAAAAATATATATATATATTCACAAAATTTGTAGAAAAAAATTGTATGATCTTTTATTTACAATTTCCCACAACATTTTGAGGTTCCTCATATATATGTGTATATGTGTATATATGTATATATACATGTATGTATATTTAGCTATACATACGAATGTGAGTGTGTATATGTATAGATGGAACTCCTTATTTTCCTAGGAAGGAATATAACAGAAGGAAGAATAGAAATGGAATGTGCAGGGTAGAAGTGGGATGAGTGACGTTACATTGTGGGAATTACAACCAATAGCATGAAACAAAATGTGTATGAATTGTTGAATGTGAAACTGATTTGCTCTGTTGAATATAAAATTGATTTGCTTTGTAAAACCAGTTCACACTAAACAGTTGATTTTTGTTTTATTTTTAAGTGTTCTGTTTTTGACAAGGTATATTCTCACCAGTTTTCAATTGTTCTCTATAAGTGGAAAATATTTGTGTTTTCCTTCCCTAAAACAGGTTCTGTATTTCACAGGCTTTATTGTACACACACACACACACACACACACAATTTTTTCCTTAAAGGAAATGACTAAGCACAGCAGCAGAATCTTTTCATTATGGGAATTACAATGAATTCTTGTTAATATTTCCCAAACTAGATAATTTAGGAAAATAATAAATGTAGTGGTTTAGATTTTGCTAATGAGATAAGATAAATAAAAGAGCCCATGCTGGGAAGATGTAGCAATTTGTTTAGGGTCCTAGGAAATTAGTCACCATATTACTTTCTTATTTAAGAATCCTTAGTGATTCCCTATTGCCTATTATATCAAGTTTTGGCTCCTTTATTGGTTTTCCAAGAGCTTGTATAATCTGACGCCATCCTAACTGCCAAACTTGATTACCTTGCTCATTGGTACATACCCGGCACCAGTGATTGATGAACAGTGATGACCACTTCCCGGTAGCCCTACGCATGGCCTAGTGTCTCATTTGCTAAAAACACACGATGACCTCTGCACCCGAGGTTCTTTTACATTAGATGCTCAACTTCTTTTGCCAGTTACTTTACATCTTAGCCAGCCTAAAGGACTGGCTGAAGACTCATCTAAATTTTGATTACTGAACACCTCCAACCTTCTGTAGGAGGTTGACAACATGCCCAGGGAACCTATGAATGATATCTTATTTGGGGGGGAAAAAGTTCTTTGCAGATATAAAGATACAATTAAGGATTCTGAGATGGGGAGATTATTTTGGATTATCTGCCACACAGAGAAGAAGAGAAGGCAGTGGGTCCCCAGAGGGGAAGATTTGTACTGATGTAGCCACGAGCCAGGGAATACTCGTTACCACCAGAAGATGGAAGAGACAAGAAATCAATAGATTCTATCCAAGAGCCACTGTAAGGAGCACAACCTTGGCGTTATCTTTATTTTGGGACTGCGGGCCTCTAGAACTATAATGGGATACATATTTGTTGTTTTATGCCACCGAGTTTTTAAGTGATTTCTTATGGCAGCCACAGGAAACTGTTAGACCGACTTTGGAACGTCTGGTTCGTTTATTCTGCATGTTGCAGGTACTTCTTGTGCTCATGTGGTTGCTCTTTCCTAAGTAGATTATACATTTCCAATGGGGTTTCAGAAGTAACTGGTATTAATGCCATAAAACACCAATGGATTTTAGGGGAAGACTTGATTGGTTATTTTTAATATATTCTAAAAGGCAGGATGCTGGTTGTACCTCCCTGCTCTGTTCACAACCAAAGTCCTTGCTTCAGGTAAATAGTTCACCACTGGAATGAGATCTTGGATCTAAAGAACTGTTTTTTCTCTCTCTTTCTCCTTCAGTTTTAAAACCTTTATTAGATCACCAGCCACTAGTTTTCATCCACATTGACTGTCTGTAGGTTTCTGAAAGTGGTGACAGGCCTGTAGGTAACCAATATGTAGAGTTTGGGGAATCTTCATGCTCATTACGTTTCCTGGACAACCGCACACGGATACGGTATGGACATCCCTGATTCCTGTGGCCCAGACAGCTTTGCTGAGCCTGGTGTTGATTTGTACATCTGGTGTCCCCATCTCCTTATGGCAAACTTCTGAATCTCCTTGAGCACCCTAGGGACACGCTTCTTGAAGCCCACACCATGGATGTGCGTGTGAATGTTGATGATGTACTCTCTGCTCACAACCTCCTTGATAGCCGAACGGCCCTTCTTCTTCTCACTGCCCTTCTTTGCGGGAGCCAGCGTGCCGGGACCAGGCTGGAAAGGGAACTTTTTTTCTGTTAGGCTGCCTCGTGCAAGAATATAATGAATGTAGCTTTTTAAATATATGCCTTTGGTTCAAATTCAGTCCCCTTCTCATCTGCAAACCTCTCTTCTGGCAGTCATTGGATTTCCAGGCCTTTTGGCATTCTCATCCATTATAGAATGTCAACCTTGGGTTTTCTTCTCCTCAAGTTTCTCCTCCTCCCAGAGGAAAGAGACCAAAAGGCTTAGGGGGTTGGCAGCATTGTATCTCAGCCTAACAGTCCAGGCTTTCGCAACTCCAGCAAGGCTAGCTAAGTGAACAGGCACAGGAAGCACGCCGTGGTCGATCTCATGCGGCCGACAGCTGTATGTACTGATGTGCAGGGCTCTCTGGAGCAGAGCCGATAGTGACTCAACATTCTCTCATGGAATATGGCTGGAAAGAGCATGAAGCAAAGTCCTTCAACAACCCTTTAAAATGATTTATTGGTAAGAAGGCTGAATTTTCAAGAATCAATCCCCTCTAGTTGAAGGTTTTGGATCTCATTTTTATTTGGCTACTCACTGTGATTTTTATTTGATCACAAATGTAACTCTGATGGTAGAAAGTGTTGGCTGGTGATGCCTGTTCCAGCCTTTAGAGCTCTATGTGGTAAATATTTCCTCTGAGCTGTATAAATATTTAGGAATCTGAATCACAGAAAGGAAAGTTCTGCTAAGGAACTCATCCACAGGAGAGCTGAACTAGGAAGGTTGGTTCAGGACTGGTCTCTCGAGACAGAGACAAAAATATTTGATCAAGGAAATCTATAACTGCAATTGAAGGCTGTTGAATAGTAATTCACGGGTAGGTCTAAGGGGAACTTCAATAATGTTTTTAATTAAGGGGCTACTAATATCCAAATCACTAGCTGTTCCCATCTATCTGTAGGAGAAGGATAGTTTGGCTCTGGTAAAAACAAAACAAAGCCACAATCACTGCCTGCCCTTGCTCTGTTATACAAGAATTTAAAAAATAATAAAATAAAATAAAGCCATGGCCAGCTAGTCAGTTCTGACTCAGAGTGACTCTAAGGCTGTGAATCTTGATAGGAATAGACAGCCCATTGTTCTCCTGTAGAACAGCTCATGAGTTTATACAGCGGGCCTCCCGGTTAGCAGTCCAGCGTTTACCTGACATGGCCCCCAGGGCTTCCTGCTGTTTCATAACCCTCGTGCCCTTGGTAAGCCTGAGTACAGATCTGGGAGTTCCGTGAGAGGACCCAAGCAGAGCACAGCTCCTTGTTAATGAAGGTCTTTTCTTGCGGACTAATGCCCACATTTATGTATTTGCCGTTAGGTAATCCCACTCTTGGTAGCACATGTGTTCATTCCCTTTGCGTTGGATAAAGCCATGGAGAACGGAGTTCGTTAGCTACGAAACCTTTTGAACCACCACTCCGAGAAAGTTACAGCTGAGTGGATGCAAGGAGCCCTGGGGACTCCAGGGCAAAGAGCTCACTCACCAGCCAACGAAAAGGTTGGCCGTGTGAACACACTGCAGCAAAAGGGTGTGGCGTCTGCTCTATGAAGAGTTCAACCTAAGGAACCCTGTGGGCGGTTCTCCTCTGTCCTGTAGCGTCTCTCTGAGTTGGAGTCGACCAAGTGCACCACCACCACCACAAGAACGGCCACAAATGGCGTCAGCCTTCTTGGTTGGCCTCATGAGATCTGGCAGCGCACGCTTCCTGCACCTGCTCCCTTTGCCAGCCTTACTGGAGTTGCTTACGCCCAGACCATTAGGCCAAGAAAAGCGGGAACTTAGGGTGATCAAATCCATGCATATGGCTGCTGAGCAGCTCCTTAAAATTTGAACTGAACTTTCTTGATAACAAATGGTAGGTCTGAGTTCCTCAATCTCGTATTTTTGTCGGAGGAGAAGGTAGGGTGTACGTTTAATTGTCTCACCATTAAGCAGTACCATCTTCTGAACTAAATTGGAAAGACAGATTAAGAACGATTTTAGACATTTTGTAGCATTTATCGGTTTATCAATGGCCTCTGATTCACATACAGAAACTGTCAATTAGGCAAGCATCTGATCCTGAGCAAGCCTTTTAAAGTTCCTTTGCAGCATTTGTCAACATACCACATCAAATATCACAGTGGGCAATGCAAATTCCAATTTTAAGTAGCACAAGAAAAGGCTTCCTCCTTTTATAAGCATTTTTTTGTGATTTCCTGTGGTTCTAAGAGGAACTGGATGCTTCCTTCCAAATGCACTGCACACATTATCTTCTGCGGATCCAGAATTCTCCCCAGTCTTAACACTGCCTTAGGATTCAGGATGACTTCCTAGAGAAGGCAATGCCGAAAGAGTGGCTTCACTGGCATTTGAGGGTCAGAGAGCACTTCAAGCAGAGGGAACAGCACATTTATATGGAGATGCTAGAGAGCCTGACACGTTGAGGCCCTTTAAAGTGGTGCCTTGTGGCTAGAGCCCATTGCGCTCTCAAACTGTTAACTAGCCACAGCTTGGGAATATTGCATTTTAAAGCTTTAGATCCCTAAATAAAAGTGTGGCAGTCACTTGCTGTTTAATTCATACAATTGCTTTGAGCTCTGCTGCTCATTTTCTATCATAAGCCCGCCCTTGTTTCCATGTGTTTTCCCTGCTCTTGATTACTTCATCTCCAGCTAGCTCCTTCCCCCTGCCCAGCCTCGGGGACAACAGCTAGTGTGGCTATCTGCCAGGATTTCGATCTCTGACTTCCTGGGTTCCCTCTGTCCCAGGCTCCTGGTGCAGGTAACAGTCTCTCAGTGACTAGCATGAGGAATCTGGGCATCGAGAGAAGATCAAACGGGAGTGGCAGGAAAGAATTCAATTGCTGAGACCCTTGCTTGTTAGGCTAAGATATTTGGACTCGGATCACAGAGGTGGTGAACAAAGGCTCATATGTAAGCTGTAGCATGAGATCGCCATGCGCTGTAGAGAGAGTTCCTGGGTGACCACTTTGTTGGCCACTTTCCTGCTGGAAAGGTGAGAAGGTACCTGGGTCAAGACTCTAGTGACATTTGAGGAACAAATGTCATCGCAGAGAGGGAAGAAAGAAGAAAAGAGATGGAAGAGATTCTGTGGTGTGAGGTTGATGAGAACTGCTGACTTGGATGCTGGAAGGGAAGCAAAGAGAGATTCATAGAACTTAGAAGTTAGGGTCCCCCATCCCCTGTATTCAGGAGCATGGGAGCAGGGCCAGGTTGAAGGAGGTGGAGATCCTGAGTTAAATTTTAAATAGCTGGAGTATGAGACTCTTGCGAGGGATCTAGGTATAGCAGCCTCATGAAAGCCCATTGTCACGGTGTCCAGTCCAACTCACAGTGACTCTGTAGGACAGCGGTTCTCACCCTTCCTAATGCCTTGACCTCTTCATACAGTTCCTCATGTTGTGGTGCCCACCCCCCCAAACCATAAAATTATTTTAGTTGCTACTTTATCACTGTCGTTTTGCTACTGTTAAGATTCGGCAACCCCTGTGAAAGGGTTGTTCCACCCCAAAAGGGTCGCTACCCACAGGTTGAGGACCACTGCCTCAGGAGACCTGTGAACACAGTAGAACTGCCTTTGGGTTTCTGAGGCTGTAAATCTTTATGGGAACAGAAAGCCTCATCTTTCTCCTGCAGAGTGGCTGGGGATTTTGAACTGCTGACCTTGTGGTTAGCAACCCAACACATAATCCGCCCCCCACCCCCACCCCAAGGCTCCTAGCAGGCCAGTAGGGAGTTATAAATATGAGGAGTTAAAGGTACGGGTCTATGAGTTGTCATAAGTTCTGGCAAGACATTATTTAGTCCTTAATTCCGTGAAGGCTGGGACCCATGTAAATCAAAAACATTTTCCATTACTAGAGAGCAATAGAGAAGTTCTAAGTCTGGCCCTTGTCAAAGGTGGAAACTGTAAGACCTGGAAAACCCAGGCAGCCCGGTCCAGTTTCAGCTCTCACAATTTTCACTGTAATTATTAAGACCAAGTAGCAGTGTGGGAACATGAAAAGAGCAGGATACAAAATTGTATCTATTTTGTGATTTTAACTGTGGAAAATTATGTCTGCAAATGGATAACAGTGAGAAAGGGAAGTAGAAGAATAAACCACAGTAGATTTGCTAAGATGGATTATTTTAAATTTTTAATTATTCATATACTGACTCTTTCCAAAAAGAATCTGATATGTCATGGGACTTGGTTAAGTCTTTTTAAAAAATTATGTCTGTAGCTATATTATTTGTGCAGCTTATTAAAAATTAATGAGATAGCATACAAAGAACTTTGTAGGCACCATGTGAATAGTTATTCACATGATTCTTTTGTTTCACTCTAAAGGAGTGATAGTTTCATAATTAGCTTCTAGTATTTTCTCAGAAATATTTGGATGATATGTGAATTCTCTTTATCAGTGTTAACCAAGGTGGGAGATACTGTCCCCCTACGCATGTAGTGCTGGGATGATCTTGGGTGGGCTGCATAAGCAAATTCCTACATTTTATCTTCGAATATGGCTATAGTACCAAAGGTTTTCATTGCCAGAGTGAGCAGTGAGATATTTTTTTTTTCTGAAAAGGGGTGATAGCCCAAATAAGTTTGGAAACCTATGCTCTATATCAGCGGTTCTCAACCTTCCTAATGCCACGACCCTTTAATACAGTTCCTCATGTTGTGGTGACACCCCCCCCAACCATAAAATTATTTTCGTTGCTACTTCATAACTGTCATTTTGCTACTGTTTGGAATTAGGCGACCCCTGTGAAAGGGTCGTTCAACCCCCAAAGGGGTTACGACCCACAGGTTGAGAACCGCGGCTCTATATTATTTTGTAGGTCACTGTGAACCAGGGAACTTTCTGAAAACTCAGCTTGTAGATACAGCACACGTTTAGGGGCAACAAGTCTTAGATAACATTTTCTTGGGTTATGAGACCTATTTATGACCAAACTGTCTTATTGAATATCACACTGTGACAATGTTTGGGGGAACTTGGAGTTTGATGTAGGAGACAGAGCATACACAGCTCATTATTCCACAGTGTGGTAGGATCACAGGTCCTTACCCAGAATTCTGTGGGAGCACATCATAGGGGCACTTGGTGGAGGCTTCTTCGAGGAGTTGATGCCTGCTATAGAGAAACTGGGCAAAGGAGCAAGGGAGGAGCCTTTAAGGAAGGAGGAGGCAAAATGCACAACGAGTCAAAAGTCAGAAAGCTTGGCCAGGTTGAGGAGCTTAAGCAGATTAGCTCAACTTTTCAAAGAGCGATGGGGCAGCGGTGGGGAAGCTGAAGGCCGAGAGCAGGTCTAAGTGGTTTACTTGCTATCATCAGGGTTGTGGACTTGCCTTTTGTAAGCACTGGAAAGCCACTGGAAGAGTTTCTAACAAAAGGAGTTGCCTCATTACGAAGCAGGAGTGGGGAGACCACGATGTCAATAGCTGTTGCTCTGATAAAGGGGAAGAGATCAGAACGTGAGTGGGGGAGAGAGAAGGAGCGAGCAGGGGCTGGCGGTGACGACAGGCCACCGTGACTGACTGAGTGACGGGCTGAGATTAGAAGGGAAGGGAAAGGAAGGCATCAAGGACGACCCAGGGTTTCGGCTTGGGAAATGAGGTCTTCCTCTTGTCAGTAATAGGAACGTAGGAGAGTGGGGAGGAAAGGCTTGGGTGGGAAGATGGTAAGTTCAGTTATCGGATATTGAAATTTGAGTTGTCTGTGTGAAGTGATAAGTACAGAACTGGAACCTGCATGAGAGACCTGGGCAATGATTTTTCAGATGAGGGGATAGAATCTGAACAGAACCTGGAAGGGTAAAGTCAGCACGGCTCTGTGTCTGGCACACACATCTGACACAGACGTAAGTTCGGATGTTTGCGTGATGTGATAAGGGAAGGACCCTCAAGTCCAGCAGCTGAGGATACTAAAATTAAAGCGAAAAGGCACAGTTGGAGAAAGACACCTAGATTTTCTCTCTGCTCTACATTGAAGATATAAAACCAAACTCAAACCCATTGCTGTCGAGTTGCTTCCAGCTCACAGTGACCCTGTGAGACAGAATAGATCTGTTCTGTAGGGGAGCCCTGGTGCGCTAGGTATTGGGCTGGTTCAAAGTCACCCGAGCTCCTTGGGAGAAAGAAGAAACTTTGTGTTCCCTGGGAAGCATTTTCAAGCCTGCCCTATAGGGTCCCTCTGAGTGGATGGCATTGCATTTGGTGGCTTGGGGTAATCTGTAGGGCAGCTGGTCGGTTGGTGGAGCACTTCATAGGGTCCCTCTGAGTGGATGGCATTGCATTTGGTGGCTTGGGGTAATCTGTGGGGCAGCTGGTCGGTTGGTGGAGCACTTCACAAGGGTGCCATCAGGACTCCTATTTGGAAATACAATGGAGGCAACAACAACAACAACAAAAAAGCAGGGGGCAGGACTGAATGAGGAAAATCATGGAGGAAGGAGACTGGCAAGAGTAAGGAGCAGGCGTTTGCTATCAGCATCCAGCAGTGCTAAGGGGGTCAAGCATCCCTGACTCTCGCTCCTCACCAAGGTACCACCCTAACCTCCAGGTTCCGGTGACATTCCTGAGAGGCAGTCAGTCCACTTTTCATGGCCTGGCCACCATCTTGGTGGTGAGATGTCTGCCCTCTTTCTTAGGGTAGAGCTCATTTGGCCTCTACATGAGAGCTATGAAGAGCCATTTTGGTTGAGGAGAAATACCTGTACACATCAAAAGCCCTGCGTCCTTGTGCTTGCGTGACCCAGACAAAAGCCCAGATTTTCAGAAAGAAAGATGCAATAGTGCAATAGCTTTCTCACTACTGTGATGTTCCAGGGCGGCCTAACTGTGATGCCATTTCCATGCTTTCAACTTGTTTTGATCGCGGATGCAATGAAACGAAGCTGTTAATGACAAAGCAAATGGGAAATGCATCTGGCTGCTGGGTGAGGAGAACTCAGGCTGCCCTCCACTCCGTGAGAGCGACACCTTGTTTTAGTTCGCCCCGTTCTTTAAAGAGAAATGGTAAATAGCATTAGCAGATCAGGTCGGCAGGCCTTAAGGCAGCTTTGTAGTGAAACTTGGTCTTCTCTGTGCTGTTGGATGCATCCATGTTACGTTCTCGGACCCGTTCCAGTATCAGAAGAGAAGCTTGCAGATTTGAAGAGCAAGGACTCTCCCAGGTTGTTGGCCAGTTCGCGGGGTTTTCCCAGGTGTTAGAGAAAAGCAGCCCTCCCGTCAGGTCAGCCTCCCGCGGCCTGAGCCAGAGGTTAGGAAGGCAGCTCTCGCTGGGCTCAAAGGTGTTTTACACGATTAAGGCAGAACTTTCCCAAGGCCGTTTGTACTTTTGCCTGGGGGGAAGATGAGTTTTCTAAATGACTCAACGAACTTCTTTTTTGGCATATTTCTGCAATTGGTTCATTTCCAGGTACCAGAAAGAATGTAAATATGGAATGAATCAACTTTTTCCACATTTTTCTCTAGCAGTTCTTTTTATGAAGAACAGATTTTCCATAGAGGAAATTAAAAAATACATAAAACTGAGAAACCGTGGTGTTGTTGAGAACGGCCTCATTTTCCATGTCACTTTGTAACTGGTAGTGCACACTGTATTCAAATGGCATTAGTGTAAAGAGTGGCGTTTGTTTCAATTAGCTTCATTTTTCCTCGAGATGAGGAATTATCATAAATCCCTGAAATAACAGTTGACTCACAGATACGCTTGTGTCATTGCATCGGGCAATTTCTACAGCTTTTTTTTTTAACTGCACCTAGTTATAAAGATTATTAAACTCTGATTTAATGCATCTGATACCGGCCTTTCGCCTAAATTAGGAATGAGTGAGAAAGGCAACGATATAAGTCATTTCCCAAAGACAGACAAATTGATCTTTTGCTGTAAATTTGGGCAGAATGCGTTTTTTCCATTTTAGAACATTTTTCTTCTACATGAAACACAAGAATTTTCATTAGCATTTGGTTCGGATCTTTTCTTGGATGCCATCCTCTTGAATGATCTGAAAAGATTCTTTCGGTGCATCTGTAAACATCTGAAAATTAGATATTTGGTAAAAGACAATTGATATGGACAGCTCAAAAAGCCAGGACTTTATGCAAAGCGATATCTGGATTGCCATCTAAATGAGAACCTCATGTCAAACAGATGCTGTAAATATGAATTCAGACAAACGCCCATTGATAGTTTTTCCGCGGCGCATCTTAGGCGGCCCTGCGCAGTCCCGCCTTTGTGAAGCACAGCCTGCTCGGTATGCGGAAGGCGACCTAAAGTTCCTTTTCTTTCTGTGGCGACACTACAAGTATAACCTTTATTGTCAGGGTCTCGGCTGAATTTTCTAGCAGCAGATGAGTGGGAATTCATG
>NW_022111320.1:3293417-3299170 GCF_000313985.2 Echinops telfairi | reverse complement strand
TCAAGTGCTTTACCAGGAAATCCAGAGTCTTTGACAGAGCTTCGGCCTTACCTAAAGTTCTTAAGAATCACCACTAGACATGGTTTAGAGAGAAGATCTGGTTTTGCTCCCCCCACCCCCACCCCCACCTCCAAATAGCAACTTAATGTCTTTTCATTTTCATGAGCAGACTGTATCTGGGTCAGGTGAGGAGGGCAACGTTCTCTGTGAGCCCACCTTGGTTCTCTAGGTGAAGTGTGCTCCCTTGGGTGAAGAGAGGAACATGCTAACCCTTGCCAGCCCCATCAGATTACCCAGGAAGCCAGGTCAAGGCGCAAACAACTAGGGGTTAACCTTCCTTGAAATATATGCTTCTAACAGAAGACACTGACCATGGTTTGCAGGAAAGTAGGTGGGAGAATTGACCTCATCAGAGACAGAAGAGGGAATTGAAGGAGCTCAGAAAGTAAATGGTCTCTGAACCACATATGCTAACTTGCAGGTTTTCAAGGGGAAGCCCTTAGCCTGGGTTGGAGGCTGGGGGTGTTTAAGGTCTGGTCTCCTATAGGAAAGAGAGCGACATTGTCATTGAGCCAACCCTAACTCAGGAGGACTTTATGGGCAGTAGATGACAATGTTGGCTGGTCCCGTACCATCCTCATGCTTTCTTACATGCTCAAGGCCCTCACCCAGGCTATTCTGTCAATCCATTTTACCAAGGGTCTCCTTCCAGCTCCCTGCCCTCTACCAACGATGACCTCCTACTCCCGCCATTGATCCCTCGTGATTACATGTCCAAAGCAAGCGTGCTGGATAATGTTCTGTTGTGACCCATAAAGCATTCATTGGCTAATTTGGGGAACTAGATTTCCAGGCTTTCCTTCCTAGTCCATCTCGGTCTGGAAGCTCATTTCCAATAAGGCACCTAGATAGTCTGTTTTCAGTGACAGGTTGCTTATACAATGAAGGGTGTGCACATCACGTTCTCGGAAGGCCAAGGTGAGAAGAGGAAAGGTACACACTCCCACTGGGTCCAGAATATGCCCCTGGCACCTTCTGGCAACAGAGAGAAGGACTGAGCAGAATTAGGACCATCTTATGTAGGACAAAGTAGGGGAGATGAGAAGACATACCACATGATCCCAAATATTCCTTGAGGGCTGGCAAACTTCTTTTGGAGGAATACCCTAAGAAGAATGTGCAGCTTGTTAGGAAGGAGTTCTGTTTAATATCAAAGGAAACCTTTCTCATCTTAAAAAAAAATGATGAAGAGAGCCTGTAATCCCCAGTGCTGCAGGTTTATACTTTCCAAATGTGGCCCTCTCTTTCTCCACGTGCTCAAGAGCTTCTTAATGGGCTACACATATTTGAAATGTGTAAACGCCATGGAAGGGCTCATATTCTGAGTGTGTAAGGATGGGGTAGGATTAGGAGAAGTGGGAGGTCATGATGGGTAGGAGAAGCATGAAATGAGATGCCCCAGCGGTCTAAGTCACTGAACTAAAAGACATCATGCAGGCAGAATGAACAACAACCCACGTTTACATCTGGACTCTCAAAAGTCACCCTGACAAAAGCCCGCAGCATCTTTCTTCCTTGGAGGGTGCTGTCTCTGAATGAGACCCTTGATCTGGGGAGCTGGGGCTGTGCTACTTTTTCTTCTGTGCTGATCTACCTTCCAGGGAACGTGGGGGTGAGTGTATTTGGGGAATGATTCTGATGCACTTTTCCTCCCTTCTGCCCCAATCCTCCTCTCACGTTGAAACCAAATATTGCCATGATCTGAAAAGATAGCCCCTTCTAGATGTTTTTACCATTGTTTGGTGCTGGCCCATTGGTTCTGACTCATTGGGAAGTATGCACAACAGAACACAACACGGCCCGATCCTCACAATTGTGCTGAAGTTTGATCCCATTGTGACAGCCACCGTGCCATTCCATCTTGTTGAGGGGCTTCCATGTTGTTGCTGCCCCTTTACTTTACCAAGCACGCTGTCCGATGTCCTTCTCCAGAGACTGGTCTCTCTCAACAACATGTCCAAAGTGTGAGACAAAACTAGCTATCTTCACTTCTCAGGAGGATTCTGCCTAGATTGATAGATTGTAGATAAAGCAGTACATGTTCAATCAAAATAATAAATAAGGAGTATATTTTCAGTCAACATAATCTCTGGAGTCTTCTCTGTGGTTTTTCTTAATGGACTCATTTGGCCAGACTCACCTCTAGAAGAGCCTCCCTTCCCCCAGGTACAGGATACAGATGATGATACGGGAAGTTTAGGCAAAAAACCAAACACAGTGTAGGCGACTCTAATCTTGACCTTAACCGAAACCCAAAGCCAAATAAGTTGCCATGGAGTCTGTTTCAGTTCATGGCGACCCCATGCGTGTCAGAAAACTATGCTCTACACCGCTTTCAACCACCAGTCCCATTGCGCAGTAGATGACCAGCGCTTTTCTTCCAAGTCTTCTGGGTGGACCCAAGCCTCCAATTTTCTTAGCTGTGGAGTGACTCAATTGTTTGCATCATCTGAGGACTAACAGACCTCGATTAATGGCAGTTCACTTTCTTATGATAGCATCATTTGACAATTGTTTCCTACATTTCTTATCATTCACATTTTGGGTTTTTCCCCCTCTACATTTATGTGTATATTAGAGCATGTAGAACAGGGAGGTCAGAATTTGGAGCTGCGGGTATTGGTTTGTTTTGATCATCAAATCCCCCTCTGTACTGGAAACACAGGGAATCCAGGATGGATAAACCCCCCGGAACTAATAATGAGAGTTTCAGTGCCAGGAGGGTAAGAGGAAGGTGGGGTAGAAAGGGGGAACCGATCACAATGATCTACATATAAGTCCCTCCCTAGGGGACATACAACAGAAAAGTGGGTGAAGGGAGACATTGGACAGTGTAAGACATGACAAAATAATAATGATTTCTAAATTATCAAGGGTTTGTGAGGGAGGGAGTGGGGGGAGGGGGAAAATGAGGAACTGATTCCAAGGGCTCAAGTAGAGAGAAACTGTTTTGAGAATGATGATGGCAACATGTACAAATGTGCTTGACACAATGGCTGGATGATGGATGGATGGATGGATGGATGGATGGATGGATGGATGGATGGATGGATGGATGGATGGATGGAGAGAAGAATTGTTCGAGCCCCCGATACAATGATTAAAAAAAAAAAACCCCTCTGTATAGTGGTGAGAACATTGCTCTTGGAGATTCACAGACACTCAATCTAGGGTCTAGCTCCTTCCAACAGTGTCATCCTGGACAAACCACCTGTCTATGCCTCCATTTCCTTATTGGAAAATGGGGACAGTAATAGGGTTGTGGTGAGGATTAAATTGGTTATTATGTGTAAAGGAATTCAGTGTAAAAGGTCAATGCCTTTCAGCTGCTGACCAACAAGTTGGAAGTTCAAGCCCACCTACAGATGCCCCGGAAGAATGACTCTGTGATCTACTTCCAAAGTCTGTCGGAACCTTCCAAAGCCATTGAACACTCCACTTAGCACTGCTCTACTCTGGCATACATGAGCCAGAATGGACTGCCCCGCAACTGGTTTGGTTTTATTATATGTCAAGAATTCCAATCAGTGTATAATAAAAAAATGCCAATCGAGTACAGGCTATAAACATGATTGCTGTTACTGTGTTTGGTCCCAAATATGATCATAAGTCATAAAATATTGTTACAAAATCATAGAAACCTTTATTAAACAAAAATATCAAGATGTGGAGATATTGGTTCTTGATATTTCTACAGCTCAGATGTGACACCTTGATATCTGTCACTGACAGTCACTCATAGAAGCAGAGGAAACAAACAGAGTGACAGACTCATGTGGCATTTTTAGAGTCACACAATTATATTTAACCAAAAGCAATCTTGGTCAAGTATGAGTTTTCATGACAATACTTATGGAAACTCATAGTTTTCTTGACCACCACATAATAAAACAAAGAGATTTGGAACCCAACTTCTAAAGATGTTTGTGTTAGTCTGGGTACATTAGAGAAACAAATCCACAGAAAGTCATATGTATAAGAGAGAGTTTTATATAAAGGGTACGTGCACATCAAGAAAACATCCCCACCCAGTGCTGCCCAAGCCCACAAGTCCAACACTAGCCCATATGTCTGACACCAATCCACAAAGTCCTCCTCCATCTCACAAAACACACACTATGACACCACTTGCAGGAGGAAAGCAGTCAGTGAACATGTAAGCATCTCAGCGCTGGCAGGGTCTCCACATGGCTGCCCCAACACCCAGGGCTGCATTGGAGTAGGTCCATGTGGCTTCTTTTCAGGGATGTCTTGCAGGAAGTGAGCCTTGCCAGCTGAAGCAGGGAACTAGCTAAGGCAGCTGCACTCTGGTCCGAGCATCTAGAAAGCAAAAGACCCGAGAACTATAAATGTGAGGATCACCAAGCCACTTATCTCTCCGCTCTTCAGTTAACCCCACATGTGTTTATTGGCCAGGTTGGCACAATAAACCTTAACCATCTCAATGTTCGAGATGTGAAAACTAGGGTATCAAATTCTCACTTCTGGAATTAGCTGTGGGAAGTCTGAGAGAGTGGTGATGTGCTTGATCTTTGGTGTCTCCTGGAGGATGTATTTGAAATCTTCAGTGTAGATGATTTACTCTCAACAAACCATCACTCCAGTCCTGGCACCTCCTTGGGAAACAAGTTATGTAATTTAAGGGAAATTTTCTTCAAAATAAGTTTATTTAGAAATGTATTTTTGGTGAATATATGAAAGTATTTTAAAACATTCTTGTAAAAATAATGGAATTAAAAGATAATGGAATTTTCCCACATATTTTTTGATGCCTCCTTGTATACAGAACAGAACATACACCCATTCTACATTTGGTTTTGGTGATATTCTTCCCATTGTGTCATTATTCTTGCTTCCTGTTCCTATATTATTTCACTGCCAGTAACTTAGACACCTCTGCCCCTAAACTTCTCCTCTGTAGTTTTGAGTGACTGTTTTAGCTCTTGGTCAGACTCAAGTCGATGGACAACCAGGATTTGGTTGTCAATTTTATATCTATAAATAATCCTTTAAAAGAGTGAACTGCTTGTGGCAAACATTTTTACTTGTTGAGCAAAACTGTTGTTTAGTTTAAATATGGCTTCACATGATAGTTTCAGCTCAGGACTCAATGAGTCTCTCAGGGCAATAAACCCAGGGTTTCCCTAGTCATAGTGATTGCAGTAAGTCTGATTTTTATAAGAATTTGAGATTCTGTTCCACATTTGTCCTTCTTTTGATCAAGATACGCCTATTGGATCTTTGATCTAAACATTCAGTAATGGTAGCGGAGTAGCACCCTGATCTTGTGGTCTCCTGGAAACAGAGGTGGTAGTTTGTGGAAGAGGAGCCCTGGTGGCATAGTTAGTTGCGAGTTGGGCTGTGAACCTCAAGGTTATCAATTCAAAACCACCAGCTGGTCTGCAGGAGGAAGAAAAGGCTTTCTACTCCTGTAAGGAGTTAGGGTCAGAAAACCACACGGGCAGTTCTACCATGCCTCATAGGGTCTCATTGTGTCAGCATCCGACCCCATGGCAGTGAGTTTCTCTCTCTCTCTCTCTCTCTCTCTCTCTCTCTCTGTTGGAGCTCATGGAGGCAATTAAATCCAAAGCCCACCCTTGCCCCACCCCATCCTCATTTCCTGCTTTTATGAATTCTTCAAGCTGCAGTTACTCTGAGGCAGGCATCCTAAAATTTAGATTAGCCAGAAAGAA
>NW_022111320.1:3227890-3293127 GCF_000313985.2 Echinops telfairi | reverse complement strand
CCTGCGGCTTAAGGCATAGAGTTAGCTTGTATCAAATGTGCCTAGTTGGGAGATGTGTTTTTCAGATATACAGTCAATGTCTGAAAGAAAATGCTTATTTATTTGCCTGCCTGGCAGAGGATTCAGAAACCCCAAGTCGCCCCAAAGCTGTCTAGACCATTAGAATACCATTCATTGTCAAAGTATACAGCTCAGCATTACATCACAGAATGCAAATTGCAAGACATGCTTCTTTATCGGCAGAACTGTATGTTAATGTAACTGTCACATGAAATATTTCTGCTGTGGCTCAGTTAATGACTTCCATAAAAGGGTGGCAGTATCTGGCATTTTAAGTGTTTGTGGTGCCTACCGTACAGCTTGCTATTGTAAATAGGCCACACGTTTAGAACTAATTACATGCTAGCTATGAGAGCAGGTTTATTTTTTACAACTATCTGAGCTGTAATCAGCACTCGTAATCACACAGCAAGAAAAAAATAGGCTGTGACAGCAGCACCTTCGTGTTGAAAGGAAATTCTCGTTCTGAATTGTTATGCCATATTAAGTGTTTTTCAATAAAAAGTGAACGCGATTCGTCAGGAGCAAATGTGATTATGAAATAGCCTGGATTTGCCTTATGTATTGTGTTTATACCCACATTTCCCCCCTCTCGGCTAAAGCTTGACAAGTTAGCAAGCACCCCAAATGATCTCATTTTTGAAGCACGAGGGTTTCCTGGCTTGTTTTCTGTCGGTGGGTCCAGGAAAGGAAAATGGCTTTAGTTTGGAGTCCTGGTGATGGTCTCCATTCAACTGAAAGTGAGTCACAGGTGACAACAGTCAAAAAGGAAGTGGGCAGCTGGGCACCGCCACCTTCCGTTCTGTCCTGCGGGGGCTCCTGGGAGACCAGAGCTTTCCTGGCTCCGTGGAAGACCTAGTTCCACCCCAGTGGAGGTTGTACATTTGACTGTGTGGGGCCACTTCTGGGGCTCAGGAAGGAGCAATAGTGGAGCTTGTGATGGAGGGGAAGAAGTTGGTCCAGGAGTCAGGAAAGGGGGTCTCTGAGACAAAGCTTCTGTCTGGGCTGACCAGTGATGGAAAAGCCAGGCAAGAGACACAGTATTGAACAACGGCTCTGGCTCTCGGGACATCCTCCTTTCCTTTCCCCTAGCTATGGATGGAGTCTATGGATGAAGCTAACCACGAATGCTCAATACCTACGAATCCACGAACCTTCTCTTTCTGCCCGCCCTTTCCTGCCATTTTCCCTATATATTCCTTCCGTCCCTTTCTCTCTTCCCTCATTTCCTGCTTTTGTTCTCTTGTTTTAAAGTCTGGAGCCCACTCCCTCTTTATCTTTGGATTCTCTTTATCATGTTGACACTACATGCAATTCTTGCTTCTGCTGCATTTATTCTCTCTCTCTCTCTCTCTCATTCCTCCCCACCCCCTCTGTTTTTCATTCATGAGTGGGAACAGGTGGAATGGGTGACCTTGGGGGTCTTTGCTCTTTTAAAGTGATCTGAGAATTTTGAGCACAAAGCATTCTTATTTAGTTTAGCATAATTTCTAAATCATCCCAAGAGTGCTGAGAAGGGAATGCCTTTTCAGTCTAGAAAAACTCCACCTGAGATAGATCCTGACACACACAGCCTGACCCTTTGGGAAAACAAAGAGTGTGGGCGCCCTCTGCTCCCTACTCAGTCTTCATCCAAAGCTCTGACTCCGGGGGATTTCTGGGGCTCAGAGATTCCCTGCAATGGTCAATGGGAGCCAAGTAGTGGACATTATTGCTGGACTGCTTATCATAAGAGCTGGAGAGTACCTTTTCTTAGCATTCTTGAAGAACCTGTGATTTTCTACCTGCCTTCTACATAAATTATTTTGGAGATACTTTTGGCTAGTTGTAGTTCTTCGGTAGTCCCGGGGAAAGTAGCTGAATAAGCTCATCAAAAGGTTGATGGTTTGAGCCTACCAAGAGGCTCCTGGGATAAAGGGCCTTGCTATCTGCTCCCAGAAAAAATAAATAGGCATTGAAAACACTATTGTTGTTTTCAGCAATTGTTGAAACATACCAGAGATCTGAAAAACAAATCTGAGTTAACAGCAGTTGTTTGCTTTTTGTTTTTGTAGCTCTCTTGTTGAATCTAGTTTAAGGTGACCAGATTTTAACATTGGTAAAGCGGGACACCATTGATAAAACTCATATCCTGGCGAAATAGCCACATGGCAGCCGAAAACCGTATACCCTAGCTTGTCATGCAGTCTTTCAAAAAATCAGGACTTTTTTAAAACACCGTGGGACGGGCAGGAAACATTGTTAAAAGTCATGACTGTCCCACCCAAAGCGGGACATCTGGTCACCTTCATTGGTTCCTCCTAAATTCTTCAGCAGCTTCAAGTTCATCTTCTCCACCGGACTCCCACTCTGTTAGCCTTTGTCCTTTACAGAGGCCTCACAAGTTCGTACTTTGTGATTTGCTGCTTATGTTATCTTGCGCCCTACCACTCTGTCTAGTGCAATCTTCCTCACTTGTCAATGCCACTTCATCCGTGAAGCCATTTTAAATCCTCCCTCCGATTCGATGCGCCATGTTTCTGATACACATTTGCCACCATCTCCTTGAATTATGCGGGAGAAAGGGGAGGCGTCTACTCCCATAAAGAGTCACAGTCTCGGCAGCTCACAGGGGCAGTTCTTTCCTGCCCGCTAGGGTCACTGTGACTCAGTGGCAGTGAGTTTGGAGGTTTCTGGAGACTTTGAGCACTTGGATGCCAGCTGAGAGGTCAGTGGTTTGAAGCTACCAGTCAAGCCACAGGAGAAACATGTGGTATCTGCTTCTGCAAAGATTATAGCCTTGGAAACACTGGGGGCAGTTCCGCCCTGTTCTGAAGGGTTGTTGAAGTCAGAATCAAGTCAGGAGACAGAGACAATGAGGGCAGAGACAATGTCTTCAGTATCTTCAATGAACCTAGAACCACACCCTGGGAAATGGCCAGTGCCTTGATTGACCGCATGATCAATCAGAGCATTTACCAATGTTTTAAATAATGGCAAATTTAATCGTGATTGTGACAAGCATTTGTATATCAACTTTACAAGGACCGTTATCAGTTTTTGATCTGTCCATTGAGCCCATAAGCAGGTAGATTATTTCCAGTTTGCAGGTGAGACTAAATTGTCATGGAGCCAGCACCTCAATCCTGGCCATTGGATTGTAAAACTCCCTGCCCTTTTTTATGGGGAGGGGAAAGATCGAGGAACATTTTTCCATGGTCCCCACTTGTGAACATTTTTCCATGGTCCCCACTTGTCTGCAGCTGTGAATGCTCTCTCTCCTTGGTCCTCAGCCATGCAGCCTGCCCTTGGCAGAGCCTATAGATGCACCGGCTATATTTCTGGTTCCTTTTCTGGGGGGAAGCATCCATTTTGTCTCAGGCTTTGGGGTAGACACTAGGCACCTGCCTAGTGTCCTCTCTGGATGAGACAGCATCAGGACCATTTACATGGAAAAATCATAGCCCTTATTTGGATACAGCTCCCACCCTCAGCCTGCTTTGGGGCAGATGCCTGCTTTGATCTGTGTGCAGGCCTGGGAGGTTATGGCCCTAATTAATTCATGCCTAACAATCTGATTTCCCTTTTCATCGGGAGAAAAGCATAATAATCATTTCAAAGCTCTCCAAATGCGGGAATTCAGAAAAATCCAATTGAATCTCATTTTCAGAAGTCTGGTTAGGGTGATCTATGGACAGCACCAAAAGAAAGAAAGAAAGAAATGCTTCTTTTAAATGTTGAAAAATTATTTCTTTTAGGCAATGGGTTCTTGTCATAAGGAAAGACTCTGGGAATGAAAAGCAAGCAAGCAAGCCAGTAGTCAGAGGGGTGTCAACAAACTCTTCGTCAGAACCCAGCTCTTGCTCAGTGAGCACAGGAGCCGACTTACCCTGCTCATTCTATAGAAATGCTGTCTGCATTGAAAAGCAATAAAGAATGGGGGTCTGAAATCACTTTGTAAACAGCAATGTGCTTTTTAAATGTGACATATTATTGCAGCTTGACTTCTGCAGTTCCCTTCTCATGGTTAGAAATTATTAGAGGTCCCCTGACTCCTGTCACACTCCTTTTTAATGATCTTTAAGCCGTATTCCTAAAGGCAGGACAGTGATTCTGGCAGGAAAAGTGCTTAATAATTTGTTTATGGTAAAATGCTGTCCTAATTAGTAGATCTCATTAATTTCAATAAGGCATCACTCCGGCTCTTTCTCTCACCCCCTACAGCCAATCAGTCAGCAAGTCTTATTGTCTTTGCCTACGAGATCTACCTCTAACCCACTGGCTTTGTCTCCATTGCCTCCACTGGAGTTTGTGACCTCAAATGCCGTACGTGGGTAGTGACAACTCCTGCCTTCCTACAATCTGTTCCCACTCCCTATCACAGCCAGATGGACCTTTTAGAAAGAAACAGATTATGTTAGGCCACCTTCGAGCGTCCAAGTCTTTGGTGGGTTCCTCTCCAAGTCCTGTAAGACTCTATGAAATTCAACTCCAATTTATTGTGATTTCCTCCTGTACCATCTCCATATCCCACCCTGACCTTATTGATCTGTTCCTCTAAGGTTCCAAGTTCTTTCCCACCTCAGTTCTGACCTTTGCTGATTTTTATTTGTTTGTTTGGGATAATATTTGAGCTCATTTGTCAAGTCTCAGCTCAAAAGGGTTTTCTTCCTCAAGGAGGTCTCTGACCATCTCGTGTACAGGTGCCCACCCACCCCTGTCTGCCTACTCCTACCTGCCTTCCTGCCTTCTTCCTATTATCCCTTCCTTTCTGGCATTGTTTATACACGTTTACTAGTCATCTCTTCCCACTAACGTATGAATCCCAGGAGGACAGGGAATTTGTCTATATTGTTCTCTGCCATCTGCAGGGCCTAGAACAGTGCCCGGTACACAAGGCGATGAAGTGCTTGCTGAGTAATTACTACTAACCAAAGACAGTGAGGTAATGGTGGTCAGTGGCAGAATGCTTGACCTCTGTGTGGGAGGCCCAGGTCGTAGCCCCCACACCTCACGCACAGCCACTCCCCATCTGCCAGGGGAGTATTTGGTGCTGCCTGTGTGGCTGAACCGGACTCGCTGGACAGTCCAGACTCATTTGGGCTCAGAAACAGAACCTGGAAACCTGCTTCCAAAGATCAGCCAATTAAAACCCTATGGACCACCGTGGTCTGAGCTGAAGACAATCATGGTGTGGCATGGGACTGGGCAGTCTTTTGTTCTGTTGTATGGGAGGCTACCTCAACTCAGGGACAGACTTTGTAGCAGCTAACAATAACTAAAGGCCCAGACGACCAAGCGAAAACAGGAATGTTGCAATCAGGTGATGTGGTTTTGTTGAGGGCTTGCTAAAATAGCTAATTAATTCAATTCATGGCAAGAAATGATGGTTTTTCTTGAATCAGAATGGTTCATTCCATTTTGTTCCCCATAATAAGGAAACTGATAGAAGGTTCTGTAGAACTCTATAACGATCAACATGGTTTTTTGTTTGCTAAGTTGGCCAAAATCACTTATTATGCTTAGGAGCCTCTATTCTTATTTAAGTTACATGAATAAAAAGATAATCTGTGTCCTCCCCCCTTCCCCAAAAATAAGTATTTCCAGGTAAATATCTGATGTCCAATCTGAGAGGTTTAAAACTATTATTTTATATAATAATTTTGTGGTAATATAATATGGTATTAAATCTTTTATTCCTTCTAGTTATGTATTACCTCATGGAAGAAAGCCTTCGATTTATAAATATTTACAAATATTTATTGTGGACTTCCTATGTGCCAGTTCTCAGCTTGGCACTGGAGAAGCGCTGGCCACTTCACAGATAGACGAAGAAAGCACGAGTCAGCCTTCCCGAGAACAGAGGCCTATGATGAGCAAACCTTAGCATGTACTGCCACTGTGGCCACCTCCTCAAGAGTTCCGAGGAAGCTGGGGGGTTATGGGAGGTTGGTGTTATGGGGAGCATTGTGTTTCCCAAAAAGATATGTTCATGTTCGTGCCCCATTAGTTGCAAAGGGAGTCTTAGCAGATTCAGTGGGTAAGTTATATGAAGTCCTAACAGAGAAGGGTGAGACTTAATCCATTCCAACTGGTGTTTTTATTATTAAAAAAATGAAGAAGAAGAAACGGAGGAGAAAGACAGACCCACAGAAGCAGAGGACAGATAAGTATGTGATGACGGAGGTAGCGATGGGGGTGATGCTCCTACCAGCCAAGGACCCCTTGGGGAGACCAGAAGTTGGAAGAGAGAAAGGATCTTCTTCCTCTAGCGCGTGTGGAGGGAGCAGGATCCTATCAACACCTACCCAAATACTAAACTTAGGGTTCTGGCCTTCAGAACTGTGGGAGAGTTTAAGCCTCCCAGCGTATGCTACTTTGTTATGCTATCCCTAAGAAATGAATGGTGTTGGCCTGGAGGTGTCCTAAGGATGATACGATGATACAGTGGGCAGGTGACAATGGAGAACAAAGGGTGGGCTCAGCTAAGTGTTCTTAAAAGGACATCGTGAGCCCTTGAGGACATCGATGCTTTCAATAGAACCTGCCAAGCAGTCTGACTAGAGAGAGAGCAAGCTTGCAGCATTTTACAACTCAGTAGGCTGCATGTCAAACCCTGTCCTGACGCCCTTTCAATGTGGGTGTCTGCTAGAGAAACACTTAGTTGAAAGATAAGTGAGTTTGGAATTAGACCAGTAAAAGAAAGAAAAAAAGAAAGACTGGAACTAAGTTGTATTTTGTTGAGTTTCCAAATGACTTAGAAGCACTTGGACTGAATCTTCCCGAAAATGACACATCAGTTCAACAAAACAGAACAATTAAAGCAAAAAAACCCCTCCTGGTTTATAAAATCGTAACCTTGGATGGTTTGTGCAAACTTTACTCATTCCAGCGCTTCCCTTGGCAGTTCTTTAAACCTTTACGATTCTTTCAAAAGCAGTGTTCCAGTTTTAGAAATATCTAAAGAGACTTTTCCTTGACATTTCTAATTTCTACTGAGTAGGAAAATATACCACCCGTATAATAAAGGCAGGCCATAGAATTTCAGAGCTGGAAGGGACCCTGGAGACAATCTAGTTTAGTCCCGGCAGTCCCACAGAAGTGAAAGCTGAGACGCAGAGTGGCGAGGTGCCTGGCTCAAGGTTACCCACAGGCCTGTGGCAGTGCCGGGCCTGGGCTCATCCCATCTTCTGGCAATGCCTGCCGTTTGACAGGCCTCAGCCTTCTACGTAGGACTGTAGAAATGTCCTTCTGATGTACTGCAACGATCCGACTCGAAGGTCAGACAACGTAGCAACGAATCATCACAACTCTAATGTTTCCCTTTTCCTTCTGAGAATTCCAATGGTGGGATAGCGCGGCCGTAATGGCCCCCGAGGATGCCTGTTAAAAATTCAGTGCAAATAAGATTTATGGAGCTGGAAATAGACAGAATCAGTCTGCGGGTGAAAGTAGTTAGAACATGTGGTTGAAAACCCATTCATCCGCGCTGACACTCCTCGCATGTCTGCCAAGTGTATTCATTATTGAGTTTTAAAGCCCGCAGGTCCCTGTTGCCTTGTGCGTGGCAGTGCACATCCTCAGACAGTCCACCTCCCAAATGAGGGACAGTTTTCATCATCTTGGTGAATTTCTTGAATGGGAAGGGTGTGTCCTTTCAGGATCTCTTCCTTTCTGATGTCAAGACATGTTCCTGACGGTGAGCACCAGTTGTCCCCGAGTCCATTCCAACTCCCCATGGGTGTCCAAGGAGAACTGCACATCATAGGAGCTTCAACAGCCGGGTTGAGTTGTCAGAAGATGATCAGGCCTTCTTTTATGAAGTACCTCTGAAAACTCACTGCCATCGGTTCAGTGCTGACTCATAGTGACCCCCTGTGGGTTTCCGACACTGTAACTGTTTCCAGGAGTAGAAAGTCCAGTCTTTCTCCAGCGGAGCTGCTGGTGGTTTTGTACTGCTGGCCATGCTGATCCAAGTCCATCGGCATAGCGATGACGCCACCAGGGCTCTGAGTAGACTCACACTGCCTTCCTTTCGGTTTGTCGCCAAGTGTGTTAACTGATCGCCCTACTCAGGAACTACCTTCCTAGAAAACAGTTGGCATGAAACGCCAAGACAGAAGGCTGTAGGCCCCTGCGCCTCTGCGATGTGTTAGGAGTTCGTCGTCAGCTTTCTTTGAATGCCAAAGGCATGCCACACACATGGAAAGAAGGGTCAGACATGCCTTTAATGCAAAGTGACACTTTTCTTTCTTTCTTCTTTTTCATGTGGGATGGTGCAGCTGCAGATCCCTGGGACCCATTGCCTCCCGCCCCACCCGCTACTCAATATGGCAACCCTGTCCAGACAGGGAGGGGGGTGGATAGGGATACGAATTGAAAAGGTAGCGAGTGAAGAGGACTTTGGGCAGGGAGGAATTGGGAGGTGTGGTCAGAGGGGGGATAGAGTCGGACTTGATCATTTAAAAATACTTTGGAGCGTCCGTGAGTTTGCTCTTTTCTGTCAGCTGTGAGTGGTCGTCCGTGCTTGCCCATCTTCCCGGGTGCACACAGCTTACACTCAGGCTGTGGGCGCCTCCAGCTTTACCAGTTAAAAAGAAATTCCACTCTTGGGAAGACAGATCGACAGGGAGCAGCATTAGTAATCTATAAGCCACCGTCCTTTCCAAGCGATTTCCAGCTACTTTGGGACCTAATCCCCCAAAATTGTTATTTTAAACCCCCATTTGAGACGTTGTTGAAATTGCCTTTTTCTAATTAGTGTCCACTTAAATTTGTGTTAAGACCCAGGGAACTTAGTCCTGCTCTTAAGAAAAAACAATAAACAATAAACATATAACCTGTGTGGTGCTTTATTGTCAAGAATCACTTACATCTATACACTTTCCAGAATCCTTGAGGTAAAATGCCATTAGTCAAGTTTTTTAAAAAAATAAAAGCTCACAAATTCACCATGATTCTCCATAATACCCTGATGCTGCTGAAAATATTCATAGTCAAAAGTAGTTATTAAGTATTCATTACTGATAGTACCCATAGTACGGTATTCATTTGACGTAAGCCAAGAACCACAAAAAGAAGTTTCTATTTTGGTGGGAGATTATCTGTCTGGCCTTTTTCACTCTGTGTTCAAAAGATGTGGGCAAAGCGTTTGGATGCCAGAGTTTAGCAGGATGATACATATTCCTCTTGTGAAATTGGTCAAGATCAAGTACTGTCTTCCTTTCCTGCGGCTTAGCAACCACCTTGCTAATATAGTTCTTCTCTCGGACATTTAGCTCATGGCTTTTACACATACCCACATCAAGGAGCACAGAGATCCTTTTGACGTTCCAGTTGCAGAATGACTGCAGATGTTTTGATTGGATGGCTGCAAAGCTGCGTGGAAATAGTATAAGCCCTGCTCCTTCCCTGCAATCCGGCATCCCTTGGGCTCTGTATAGATTATTGGGCTCTGATCCTTATCCAGTATTCTCCGACTTTGTTATTGCCCTGGACATCTTGATAATGCTTAGTTGACTTTTTCAGGAGACATGCTCATCTCACTTCTCAGAGTGTCTGCTGCTTAAAGTAGGAAGAATATGTTAGTAGGCATAACTTAGGACACGAATCAGAAGTTGTTTCCTGTCAATATTCCCCACAGAAGTACATGCACAGAAGCATGTGCGAAGTGTTTTGAGTTGGTTTCTTGTAAGCCCGTCTTTACTGCCTGTGGAGGAAACCAGCACTATCTTAGGGCACTTGCTCTCTGAAGTCTCCATGGCACAGACACATCTTTTTAATGGGCACACTCTGGTCTCTGACAACCTGGAGGCTGAGCTAGTGCCAGCGCTCGCCAATGAAGCATTGTGGACAGAGCACCTGTCTGGTTACTCCGGAGAAAGAGAGGTGGAATAGAGCATGAACTGGCTCTTCCTACCAATGTCTCTCTTCTTTCTGGCAGCATGCAAGGCTGGTGCCTGAAGAAGCCAGTGTTGTATGCTCTGCTACATCCTGGGGGGCATCTCCAACTTTTCAAAAAGTCTGTGCTCGGAGAAAAGTTTAATTGTGTCCAGAGGTATGTTTGAAAGTCAAAATAACTCCCGTTGTTCAGACGAGAGGATGATGGTTCTGGAGGTGGGAAGTAGGGTACGTACGCCTGCCTTGATCACCCAGTACCACTGGCTTGGAGAGAAAGAAAGAGCCCTGCTCCAGGTCTGTTAGCGTTCTCCTGGAAGTCAAACTGTTCATTGATCGGTCCCTCAGACAGCGTATCTGTCCTCCATCTCAAGAATGATAGCTGTGAGGCATTTGCCACTGAGGATGGAGGCCGTCTCCGTGAAGCCGTCTTGCTTCTCTGTGCCCTCCTAAAAATAAACAGCACTTCAACAGTTTGGCTCTTTTCTCATCTCAAGGATATAGGGGGATGGGGCTAGTTGTTTCTGTTATTATTTACCTGTAACACTTGCATAATCATTATAGTTGTGATTGTGTCTATGTGGTTATTTTGCTTAGACCATAGGATGAGATATCTCATCTATCACCTGTGAATGGGAGGCAGTGAGTTCTCTGAAGGAAGTGGTCCCCAGCTGTCCGTTCCCAAGGAAAAACGTTTCGTGAGTCAGGAACACTGACCACTTTATCCTGGAAGGAGAGAGACAACAGCTGTCCTGTCATTTGCTCCCTTGAGTTATTCCCTGAGGAGTCTGAGGCATTTTGAAAAGCTCCCTGGGCTGGTGGGCATGACCATGACACCCGCCACAAGGAGGCAGACGCAGAATAGGAATGGGATGGGCCCTGATTCCTGGAGAACTAGCTATATATATATATATATATATTTTAACATTTTATTAGGGGCTCATACAACTGCTATATATATATATATATATTTTAACATTTTATTAGGGGCTCATACAACTGTTATCCCAATCCATACACACATCAGTTGTGTAAAGCACATTTGTACATCATTTCTCAAAACATTTTCTCTCCACTTAAACCCCCGACATTAGGTCCTCATTTTTCCCTTCCCTCCCCGCTCCCCCCTCCCTCACGAGCCCTTGATAGTTTATAAATGGGTATTTTGTCATATCTTGCCCTGTCCGACGTCTCCCTTCACCCACTTTTCGGTTGTCTGTCCCCCAGGGAGGAGGTCACACACAGTTCCATGTAATCGGTTCCCTCTTTCCTACCCATTCTCCCTTTACCCTCCCTGTTTTGCCACTCACACCACTGGTCCTATAGGACTCATCCATCCTGGATTTCCTGTATTTTCAGTTCCTATCTGTACCAGTGTACCTCCTCTGGTCTAGCCAGACTTGCAAGATCGAATTCGAGTCAGCTGAAGATCTAGTACACAGTAGTTACATGTTTCGGCTCAACCTCTTTCCTATTAAAACTGTCAACAATTCTTAGTATATTCTTATGTGCCCTGGTCTGGTCTCGGCAGGAGGTTCAGGGATGTTTTGAGATGCATGTGTTTAGAGTGTTAAAGGAGGCAGCATGCACTGATTGGCATGCTAGTGGCAGCAAGAACAAGGAGAAAGACCCAAGGCTGTTCATGTGTTTGGCTGTTCGCTGTAAGACTGGGGGTCTGCGCCCACCCAGAGGCACCTTGTAAGAAAGGCTCGGCAATCTACTCCTGACAAACCAGCCACGGAAACCCCTGTGAAGCACACTTCCACTCTGACAAAAGGGGTCCCAGGATCAAAGTCAACTTGATGACGACAAGTTACCCAACGCTGAGGACTGGGGCCAGGGAGGAACAGGAGTCAGTGTCAAGGCTTTGGCACCGTCCTCTGACTGAGGAAATTCTCTTCGTGGCCAATTATAGAGCATCCAGCAGTATTTCATAAGGAAGGGTAGCTTCCTGATAGTTTTTTAATGCCTTGTTTCTAGAGGTTTGTTGTTGTTGTTGTTATTACTGTCAATCATCATTTCTCTAGATTATTTATTTGTTTAAAAAATACCAAGGGAGAGTTGACCAGCAATTGTTGTCTCAACTTATAGGAAAGGCAGGGGTTCTTTTGAAGTATGTAGTTTGAAACAAATAGACCACACTTACTCTGCCAGGGAAAATTGAATCCTTGATTCTATTTGATTATTCTACACAGTTTTCTGCCTAAAAAGCCAATTAAGAAAACAGTAATTATGTTGTTCAGAGGCTAAGCAGTTAATAGGTATCTATCAAATGTCATGTGAAATGATAAAGTTGCAGACCTCATAAATAGATAACTAAGTGATACCATTTATAAGACAGCCCCCTCCCAACCACACTTGTCAATGTGGAAAGCTACCAAAGATGGCAAATGTTTGGGTCAATAGCAATAAATTGCTAATAAACTTCTCTGTCTGTGTTCAAATTGTCAACATCTAAGCTAACCCAAAGCCATTCCGATACACGGCCCTGTTTGGAGAAAACCTGTGTGTGGCGGCGTACTAGAGCACACGCTCGCTCTCACTCACTGCCCTCGAGTCGATTCCAAGTCATAGGGCTGAACTTTCCCTGTGCGTTTCTGAGACTATAACTCGTTATGGGAGTAGACGACCTCATCTTTCTCCCCTGGGGATGGTGTTAGGCGTTGTTGAGTCAGTTCTGACTCAGAGTGACCCTTTGCTCAACAGAATAAAATACTTTCCAGTCCTGTGCCATCCACACATTGTTTTTATTTTTGAGGCGCTGAAGGCAACCTTGTACCAATCCATCTTGTCCAAAGTCTTCTTCCCTGGAGTGGCTGGTAATTTCAAATTGCTAACCCATATCACAGGGTAGGTTTAGTTTTTCGATAACTGATACTTACATTTTCTTAGCTTCTGAACTGAAGGAGTGTAACATGTTAGATCAATACACCCACGTACCTCACCATATGGGTTACACATGAATCAAATTGATTACATCATTGGGAAAAGTCAATGAAGAAGCTCAATATCATACCTTAGAACAAGGCCAGTGGCTGATTGTAGAACAAACCACATACATTAATTGCATGTATCCAAGTGGTACTTGCAGCTGAAGAAAATGAAAGGAAGTCCACAGAAACCAAAATACAACAATGAATATTTCCCACCCCAATTTAGGGACCATTTCAAGAACTGATTTGATGCGCTGAATGCTAATGATTGAAAGATGAGTTGTGGAATAATGTCAAGATCATCATACATGAAGAAAGAAATTGGTCATTAAAATAACAGGAATAAAAGAAAAGACTGATGTGGACGCCAGAAGAGACTCTGAAATTTGAAACTTTCCCGTGACCTGAAGCAACTAAAGCAAATGAAAGAGGTGATAAAGTAAAAGAGCTGAACAGAAGATTTTAGGGGGCAGTGTGAGAAGACAAAGTAAAGCATTATGAAGAAATGTGCAACGATCTAGAATTAGAAAATAAAACTGGAAGAACATGTTCAGTTTTTCTCAAGGTGGAAGGCAAAGTTCAAGCTTTGAGTACATTAACATAGTCTGTGGGAAAACTGTTCAACAACGCAGGAGGCATCAAAGAAGAGGGAAGGAATACACAGAGTCTCTGTACCCGAAAGAACTGCTTGATGCTCACCATTTCAAGGAATAATATAATACCAAGAACCAATGGTATTGAAGAAAGACATCCAAGTGACATTTCACTGTATTTTTGATTTGCATCTCTTCATGTATCTTTTGTTTTTATTGGTTCAATTGGCCAAGAAAGGAAGAAAGAAATCCATATTACAAACATAGTTATTCACATTCACTAACTTTCTTTTCTTCTTAAATTATTATTTTCTCCTGTAGTCATTTCAGTTTATTTCCTTCAATGAGATTATAGGGAATTTGTTTTGAGATTTTAAAATTATTTGAAAAATTCACTAGATTACAACTATAAGGTGATATTTCCAACAGATGTCGTAGCCCTTATGCCTAGCACAGTGCTTTGCACACAGTAAATCTTCAATACATATTTGTTGAATGAATGAATGCACACGCTGTTTCTTTATCTGCCTCTCTTTTTCCCAAGCTTCTAATGGCTTTAGTTCCAATATACATTCATTGCAGTGTCTTCTCGACTCCATAATATCAGTTACAGTGTGTCATAAAACCTTTTTTTTTCTTTACAGTAGTTACTATATGAATTTGTTTGTGGATACATTTGTTTTTTGGGTGTATCATACATTTGATGGTTGGTTCTATTAGGGACAACAGTCAGATATGCTTTCTAGCACAGTGGGCAGCACAGAGGGTGCTGAACATAGACGATTGGTGATTGGATGGGTGAGTGCATGAATGATACATATTGATGAGTACAAATGTAGTAAATTATGTACTGGGCTTCTTCTACCCTTGAGTACTAAAAATCCATTAAGACTTGTGTTGGTGAAGAATATTGAATGTACCAGATGCTTCCCGAAGAACAAACAAATCTGTATTGGAGGAAGTAGGCTAGAATGGGCCTGAGAAGGCAGGGTGGCAAGGCCTTGGCTGACTTTATTTTGTACATGATACCAGGAAGGACCGATCACTGCAGAAAGACATCATGCTTGGAAGAAGGCCAGCACAACAGAGGGGGACTCTCCATGAGCCGGCAGACACAGTGCCTGCAGCAGTGAGCTCAGCCATAGCACAGGTTGCGTGGATGGCACAGGACCAGGCCACTTTTCATTCTGTGATGCATAAGGTCACTGTGCGTTTGGAGGCGATTTGATGGCAACTAACAACAACAGGAAGAAAACCGAAAGGATAGCCATAAGTGCCCTTATTTCAGAAAAGTGCTATAGACTGGACAGCTAAAACAGTAAGTTTTATTATACAAGGAGGTTATAAACCAGGGTTAACATATTTGGCATGGAGAACTCCTCTATTTCAATTTATCATAACATGGTCTAGATGCAATTTTGGCTTGAATAACAGACTGTGACAATGAGCCAGTTACACAACTTTCTGAACCTTTTTTTGTAATATGTAAATTTGAGATAAAAATAGTACTTACTTTACATCGTTATTTAGAAGATTAAACAGGATAATGTATGTAAAGTACATAGTTTAGTGCCTGGCACAGATGTAGAATAAGTGCTGTACTCAATAAAAGTTATTATTAAATTAATAATAACATTTAAAGTCCATCAGTGGGCTAGCAGTGTCCCAGGACTCAATTAGATTGTAATTAAATGTATTAACCAATGTCTTATGCTCAACTTCAGTGAAAGGAATTATTACTTTGCTTTTAATGGCTATAAAATTCTACTTAGCTAAATAATGGAATCAGATGAATTCCCTACAGTCAAAGCTGGATTTAGTAAGATGTGTAGAAGGTTATGGCACAGGGAATGTTGTCATTACAGATTAAAACATCTCTGTACCCCAAACATTATGCTTACTTAATAATATGTTGGATCATCTTTGACAACATTTCTTTGACAAGAAGAAAAATTCAACCATCGACAGTAAGAAGTTAAAAGAAATATAGATCTATACCCACACCAAAGGGTTGGATAAACAATTTGCTGTGATGAAGCATATCTATAGTTTGTTACTAATGAGAATTTTCTTATTATATAATAAATATTAACAAAAGAAATGTTTTGTGAGTGATGTTTTAAGCTTTATTGATAATACTTATACATATAACAATTTGGATAATTGGTTCTGACAGAGTAGATCTAAATTACAGGAACCAGAAACCTAATTATTTCAAGGTGAATAATCTTGCTCACAAGAATCATTCACTTCAAAGGGAAAGGGCTATGCATCTTTTTGTTTTGTTTTTCAGTTCTTACTTGCATTACTCATTTTTTCATTAAGTTATATCAAAGTGTCACGTGTTTTGCATCAGAAAGGCTGTAGGAGCTGGACACGTCTTTCTTCATCAAATAGGAAAAAGTGTATGCCCTGACTATCTGCTTTTGTTGGGATCCGCGGACACTCTTATTCTACAACAGTCAGCCTACAATTTTCTCATCACTCTTCAATTAGGGCATAAAAGAAACATACTATTCAGAAAAAAAAATTTCACGTTTCAGACCTGGTGGTCGATGTGGGTGAAAAGTTAGCTTTGCTCCATGGTGTTCTTGCCCTCGGGTTTTTTGACAGGAGAGAGGTGTTAGCAATTGCTTGTGTTTGTCGTCTCTTTCCAAGGGGAACAGTTGGCAGGTTGAGTGTTAAGAGTAGAGGATTTGGACACTGGAATTCTATCTCCCTGCTCCTGGGGCATGTTGGGGAAATTACTTCACCCTACCCTTCTTTTCTGCTCACTGGGGCTTCCATAAGGAGGCAGCATCCAGGGATGGCAGAGGGTCATGATGCCAACAACTCCCTTTATTTATACTAAATTTGCTCCTCCTGGGGCTGTGAACCTATTCGTTCATGTTGAATTGTCTACTGAGAATTTGCATTTCCACCCCTTTACTCAACCGACTGCTGTGTAGTGGATTCCAACTCGTCGGGATTCTAGGGGACACCAGAGGGCTGCCCCTGGGAGTTTCTAATGCTGCAAATCTTTACAAAAGCAGAAAATCTCATCTTTCTCTCTCAGAGGCATTTCCATCCTAGAGATACTGAATCAGAACGTGCAAGATCCCCAGCTGGTTCTTATAAAGCCTTAAAACCTTTCTTTCCTTCTATTAATATTTTTCATTGTAAATTGAGGGGGCCTTACATTTGAGGTCATAAACTTTGTATCCAACCATTTAAACTACTAATCAATCCCCCCAATAATTTGCCCTTCACCGTTTCCTTGATTTCTCTTCTCCCTCTCCTGGACCACCATCTTCCATTTCATGTAAGGTAGTCTAGCCCATCAACAGCCTAGCCCATTGTTGACCTTTCCTCCTTTTCCCTTCCCCACCTGGCAATCTCCAAAGTCTAAAACATCCTTTTCAAATATCATATTGACTAATAAGGAAAAAGTCTAATTTATTTATAAAATACTCTAGACTTAAAAAATCACCTAGGAACCCAGTTGTAATATAGATTTTGAGCCAGAATCAACTTAATGTTAGGGAGTTTGAGTTTTGATTCAGTACATCTGCGGAAGAAATGCAGATTCACAGCAGGGGACCAAAATAGAATAAACCCGATTGACATCTGGGCTGCTAGCCACAGTCTACCATTTTTTTGCAAATGGCCATAAACTCAAAACAGGATGGCGTGTGACAGTGAAATGTTGCATTTCTAGATCAAGAGTACTTCTTGGACTTTTTAGTCCGTGTGTGATGATGCCAAGAAAATATTGGTGGTTCAAATAGTTAATGTGCTTTGCTGCTAATCAAAAGGTTGGCAGTTCCAGTCCACTCAGAGGCATCTTAGAAGAAAGAGCTGGTGGTATGCCTTCACAGAAATCAGCTACTGACAAGTCTGAAGCACAGTGATGCTCTGACAGAAAAGGCATTGCCGTGTGTCAGAATCAACTCAATGGCAACCGATTGGTTCATTTTTTTCTGAATCGTCTTAATTCTGGGAAAATTTATGCTTGAGCATTTTTCTTTCATCTTCAAGTTCTCCTCGCTCTAGCTCTCACTCTCACTCCCTCGCTCTCTCTGCTAGATTGTCTCCCATTGGCATACCCACTTAAATGAGAACCAAAAAAGGAACGTCATGCTTCTTGTAGATGTCTCCACTTCTGCTTCTTACCTCAGCAAAACTCACGGAAAGAGTTGCCTACATGTGGTGTTTTTACTTCTTCAAGCAGTGGGTTAATATTGTGCTGCTTACCAGAAGGTCCGGGGCTCAAACACCTGAGCTGCTTGGCAGGAGAAAGATGACCCTGTCTGTTTCCATGAAGATGTGCAACGTCAGAAAGCCTAGGGAAGAGCTCCACCCTGTCCCAGGAGTTGAAATCAACCCAATGGCACTGGGGCTTGATTGAGTTGATGCTACTTCCTCTTCACCACTCCTTCCTACAAACCTGTTTCAACCGTTTGTCTCCATGATTACATTAAATTCCATTTTTAAATGATCATCATTAACTCTACCTGGCCAAAACCAATGACCATCTTTCTATTCCCATCTTACTTTTATCTCTAGGCAGCAGCTGAAGCAATTGAATACTCTTCCTTTTAAATGCACCCTCCTTGAAATACTCTTTTGAGGGTTTTTTGTGACACCCCTCTAAGGGGTTTTCCCTAATACCGGCCTCCTATTTCTCATCTCCACATCAGCTCTGGACAGAGCAAGCTCCTCCATGCGTGCCCTTGCTCAGTTCCATGGCTTTACTTCCTCCCCATCTGGGTGGATCTCAGATGTGTCCCTCTCCTCCATCCATAGGCTTCCCGCTGTGATGAAGAGTCACAATCTTGGAAACTCACAGGGCACTTCTACCCATCGGGTATCTGGGAGTTGGAATGAACTTGAGGGCAGTGCATTGCTTTTGTTTTAGAGATGTCTGTTTACTCTCTTCACTTGGATACCTAAAATATACAAAGACACACGACAGCCAAGACCAAGTGCCATTTTCCTTTCTAGAAATGCCGGAGAAGTTTGTTCATTCTTCCTGGAAACCTGTTGTTAGGTGCCGGTGAGTCAGTTCCTCCTCATGGTGGTCCCTTGTTCAGGTGAACAAAACAAAGCACTGTCATTACAATCTTTGCTACGTGTAAGCTCCTTGTTGCAGCCACTATATCGATCCATCCCACGGAGGCTCTTCCTTCTTTTAACTGACCCTCTACCAAGTATGGTGACATTCTCCAGGGACTGGTCTCTCCGGATAACATGTCCCCAAATATTGAGTGAGGTCTGCCATCTTTAATTATAGGAAGCAATCCGACCATGCTTCTTCCAAGACAGATGTGTGTGTTTTTCTGGCAGTCCATGATGGATTCAATATCGTTCAGCCACACGCAAGTCAAATGAACCAGTTCTTCATGGGTCTTCCTTATTCATTGTCCAACTTTTGCATGTATATGAAGTGATTCAAAAAACTACAGCTTAAGTCAGGCACAACTTACTCTTCAAATGGACATCTTTGCTTTTTAACACTTTACAAAGGTCTTTTGCAGTAAATTTCTCCAGTACAATACAACCGTTGACTCTTGACTACTGTTTTCATGGACATTGATTCTGGATCCAAGTGAACTTGAAGGAAAACTATAGGAGAGTAAACTCGAATTCTTAAGCTGCAGCCACTGTATAATATTCTCAAATCTGGGACAGATGTTTGGGTCAAGGGTGCTGTACTTAATTGCAAACACTTATTTTGATTGAAACAGCACTCTGCTACTAGATACTCTCACATCCTCTTGACACCTTCGGAAGCTTTGTCCGACAACTGTCTCTGGAATATCCCATCCTTTCCATACTCGCCATCGCTTCATTCCAGCCCTTACTCATGAGTCTTCATGTACTTCTCAAATCACTTGACTGCTGGTCCAACTTTTCAAACTCTATATGCCTACAGAAATAATTAACCCCACACTTTTCATTATCCCAGCTTTCAACCACCCAACATAATTTCCCATCTCTCATGTCACAAAAGTAGTGAATATTGATATTATCTTGCAGAACTCCCCTCAAATGATCCTTTTTTTATCAGTCAGGAATTTTAAACACATGTGAGAATAAAATAGTAGACTTACAGAAAAAGATCTAATTCTTTATTCCCTTTCTTATATCCAGTGATTGGTTCTGTCATCACAATTATTTTAAAAGCATCTGGGATTCAGTGCTTTAAAGGAATGCACTCTGCCAGATTCAGAAATAGGACTCCAAATGGTACTTATTCAGTTTTCCACACTGTCTTCCCAACCCCATGACCACCCAGCAAGAACACGCAGTCTCGGAAGTGATAGGGCTGTTCTTTTTCTCTCTTCTATTATAAGCCTGTTTCTAGAAGGAATTTTCATCCTCTTCACACCAGGAGAGGATGGCTAGGAACACTTTACATGAGGAGCTTTCAAAAAGTTCGTGGGGAAATTCCATTATCTTTTAATTCCATTTGTCCATCAATTTTTTTAGGTCCCCTCGTAGTCTATGACTCACTCTTCCTGAGTGGAAGAGGACTGCCTTATTTGATCGGTAGGAGCCCAGTATTCACTGGGCAGCCTTTGACTACTGAGTGGTGCCTCTCGGTTCTCAGTGGCTGTGTGTCCATCCCATGAGAATACTGATCTTGTTATTGACAGCATGCTTGCGTAGGGGCAGGGCCACATTTCTAGTTCTCTTAGCCAGGTATGGAGATTTGGAAGCCAAATCATCTTCAATACACAGAAGGAGGACCTAGCCTGCTCCAATTTATGTCAGGCTTAAGGGTCATATCCTTGGATATGACCTTACCAGGAACCTGCTTGTCCAGATTAATCAAGCACCATTTCCTGTTTCATGTGGCTCTGAGTATTTAGGCATATACACTACCAGTAAGAACCTCCAGGAAGAAAGGAGTTGAAAGACTTCAACCTCCTAACATAACAGGTGACACAAACTCTAGAAATTACAAGTCTGGTATAGTTGTCTTGGTTTTCTATTGCTGCCATAACATTATGAGACAGTTGATTGCCTTAAACAACACCGATTGATTATCTTATTATTCTGTAAGTCAGAGAGAGTTTGGTCCAGCTAGCTTCCGGCTCTGAGTTTCACCAGGCCCAAACCAAGTTGTTGGGCTGGGTTCTTTTCTGGGCGCTTTGGAGATGAATCAGCCTCCAGGCTTATTCAGGCTGTTGATCGATACTGAGGTTCCCGTTCCATTGCTGGATGTCAGCCTGGAGGGTCTGTCTGATTTTCTCAAGGTTGTCCATATTCCATGGCCGGAGACCTCCTTCCCTCATCTTCAAAGCCAACAATGTTGGGTAGAGTCCTCTAACACTTTGAATCTGGAAGACCACCCCTTCAGCCCCAGATCCCTTGTACTTCGTCTCTCTTCCTCTTCTTCTTGTAAGGGCTCATTTGTTTGCCTGGAACCCATGGGGTAATCCAGGATAATCTCTCCATGTTAAATTCAAAGGATTCCTAATTTTAATCCCATCTGCAAAATCCAAATCAAAATGCCTAAGTTTGTAGTTGATTGCATAACCAAGGGACAGGCGTCTTGGGAAGACATCTTTAGAATTATGCAGGTCACATGGTGTGGCCATTAGCTGCCATCAAGTTGGCCCTGACTCATGGGGACCCATGCACAGGCCTGTGCCCACCATCCACTTAATTGGCTGCAGATCTGACTGTTGTGACCAACAGTATTTTCATTGGCTGATTTTTCAGAAGTAGATCCCCAGGCTTTTATTCCTTGACCCTATTAATCCAAAAGCTCCATTGAAACCTGCCCCACATCATAGCGACATACAAGCCTCCACTGATGACTGCACACGAGCCACCTTGGCTGGGAATTGAACCTGGGTGTTCTGCAAGGAAGACCAGAGCTATATATGACCACATACCAAACCCAGAGTCAAACCTTTTGCCACTGAGTTGATTCCACTCCACAGTAGCTAATAGGGCAGAGTAGAGTTGCCTCCTCCATTGTCAAAGGCTGTAACCTTTATGGCAGGAACCCGGGTGGGTTCATCTTTGGGCTGCTAACGGAAAAGTCAGCATTTCAAACCCAGCAGGCACTCAGAGGAAGAATTATGAGGTTGTCCGCTCCCCTAAAGATTCACAGTCGTAGAAACCCTAAAGAGTAGCTTTACTCCATCTCATAGGGTCGCTATGAGAAGAACTCAGCTTGATGGCAGTGGGTGTGATTTCTTTGGTTTGGAATCTTGACAGAAACAACCTTCCACATCTTCTGCAGAGTGGCTGCTGAGTGCAAACAGCCACCTTTTCCATCAGCAGTCAAGCACTAACCGCTGAGAAAGCAGGGCTTTTTAACTACTACCGAGTCCATCCATTGTTCAGTTATAGCGCCTAGAACTTCTCATCCCCTCGGTTCTAGCTAGTGAACCTGCCCCTAATATCCAGTTGTCAAATTGTGCTTACTAAAGCCCACCTGCCATGACCATATCTACATATTTATTTATATAGCTGTGATATGGGGGTTTCTAAACCTAGTTGGAACTAAAGGCAGAGAATCTGGTTAGAGGTCATCATTATCCTGATGACCTGAACTCGGCACTGAACTTCTCCAGGTCTTTAAGAAATATTTTATTCTCATCAGTGGGAATGATGTGACAGAAAAAGATTCTTCAATGTTCTATTGAGCTCTGCCATTCTCTGCTTCTATTTTATTCACTTTCTTCATGATACACCAAGGCTCAGAGTTGCAAGAAACAATCTATTTATCGTCAGCTCTTCACAAGGTGACTGTAAAATGCCCAAGACAGATTCATAACACTGGCACTAGAAATCTCTTCTGAAATAATCTGAAATATCTCTGTAAATCCCAGCCATTTTCCACACCTCTATTATTATTATAATCAAGCACTTCTTCCGCACCTAATTTCAAACGATTTGGCCATTTGAACACTGTCAGTTTGTCTCAATGCTAACAAGATTTGGAAAAATGCTAAAGATGTTGCACTACATAATACAAACTTGGCCTCGAATTGTGTTTCTAAAGGAAAAATCAAGCATGAGCCTAACATCAAATTCAATATTTGTAAATTGCTGGATTTTGACAAATGTTCACAATTTGTACGCAGTTGATAATAAATTGTAAAATGTCTTTTCCCCCTCCCTTAGGAATTTGCATGTATTTCAAACAAACCATGGAGGTTACATTACGTATCTTCAGGATCAATGTCTTCCGTTTGCTGACTGTTCATCTATTTGACAACCTGGGTCTGTAATAAGGGCCATTTTTATCATTTTAGTTTTGCACTTTTTCAAAAGGAAACATTTTTCTGTTAACTCCCTTTTGGTGAGTTTTCCAACAACAAGGCACTCGTGTTTGTTAGTGCAGCATGTAGAATGTCAGGTGACCAGGACTGGAGTCTTCAAATCCCTTCTCCACGTGGCAGGCACGTTGGAGAACCTGGGGCCCCACCGGGGCCCTGGGAGGCGACTGGGGTGTGACAGCTTCCGCTGAGTGTGAGCGCAAGTCCCTGCCACGTTTGAGTGAGCACCTCTTACAGGTGTGTGTGTGTGTGTGTGTGTGTGTGTGATTTTGACCACACTCTGGTGGTCAACCGGCCTTTGCTTAAAGAAAATCATTGCCTTTGTCATGGTAATCTGCTAGGTGCTTGTAGCTGGTAGATGGAAGTTTCACCAGATGAATGAGGCAGGCAGTGTGTGTTTCTCTTATTGGTTGCATGTGTGCGCTCGCTTCAGCCTGTGGCTCTGGGGCAGGCTTTGCATGGAACTGCAGATGAACTGGAGCCCTGAGCAAGGTGGGGGTGGGGTGTGTGTGTGTGTGTGTGTGTGTGTGTAGTCCCCACACGGTACTCGCATTTTCTTTTCGTGTGTGTGTGTGTGTAGTCCCCACACGGTACTCGCATTTTCTTAGCCAGAACTGGGCAGATTGAACCGGGGGAGTGAGCCCCACGAGAGAGAACACAGACAGCCAAGACGGAAGCTGGGACCATAAAGAAAGAGAATGGGAAGTCTGGAAAGTGGCTGCGTGATGGCCGATCTTGCATTTTTGAGGAGTTGCAAGCAAAAGCACGAGGAGGGGTAAATGAAAAGAGAGAGAGGCACCTAGGTGAGCGCATTCATTTCTACCTTCATTGTTCTTTCAGCAAATCCCGTGGAGCATCGAGTAGTTCACAGAACAGTATGCAAAAATGAGCAGGACAGGTGCTGTCATGGGCAGTGAGGGGCTTTTCTGCCTTTCCTGGGAAGGCCAGACAGTTGTGAAAATGCATGTCAGGTATCGCTTAGATCGAAGGGTTGCCTACGACCTTTGCTCAGACAGAAACTAATTCAGGTGACCACATGAATGTGGCTTGCCCCAGTGCTCCTGGACTGTATGCACCTGAGCGATAGGGGCTCAGCCCTCCTCACCTGTGGTCCCTTCACGACAGCTAGCACGCGTTTGAGGAAGCAACGTCCGGTTCTCAGAGCTCAAAGGACCGTTGGCAAGCTGGGGGTCCTGGAAACGCTGCCATACCTACTGGCCTGTGTTGGGGCAACAACACTTCAGGTGACCTGCATATTATCCTCAACTGGGGTTGAAATGTTTTGGGAGGTTAGTTGAAGCTATTTAGCTCCTGATGTAATCATTTAGCCCCTGATGTAGTAATAATAAAAGTAGGACGGCCATGGGAAGTTAGCTTTAGTGGCTGCTTTCTCTCTGTCTCCCTCCTGCCCTCCTCCAAATACTTCCAGCCACAGGTTTCTTGCCTTGGCTTGCTAGTGCTGCTGTAACAACAACAACACAAGTGAGTGGCTGGAAGGGAGAGAATGAAATCTGAGCTCAGCATAGCTCTAGGAGGAGCTCTGGGTTGTTCCTTGTGGGTAGTCAGGAATCCTTCATGGTCAAAACATCAGCCTCTGACAAGATTGATATCTACAATGCATTGAACCTTCAAGACCTACTGGGGCAAACACAACGAGAGCGATACACACATTATCCTTAACTGAGGCTGGAATATTTTTGTAGCTTAGTTGAAGTATTTTAGCTCCTAATATAATAATATATTCACTTGAGCAATAGGTGTTCAAAGAGTCCTTAATATTCTTTCATGTTTTGGTATCTGTCTTTCCCCTGTGTGTGTATCTACATTTAAAAAAAATTTTTTAGAACCTAAAATGTTAAGTTAGATTGAGGATCCACCCTACTAAGCATGACCTCATTAACAGAACAAATAAAGCCCCATTTCTTAGCTGGTACTGTTTAGAGATACCCATCCTGACCCTTGAGCTGACTCTGATGCATAATAACCCCATCTGGGATTTCTCAGGCTATCAATTTTACAGGAGCATAGAGCCTCATCTTTCTCCCACAGAGCAGCTGATGGATTCGAACCATTGACTTTTGGTGAGCAGACTAACACTTACCCAATAAAGCCACCAGGAGTCTTTTTGTTGTTGTTGTTTAATCACTGCTATGGAGTCAGCACTGACTCACAGTGACCCCTGTGGGTTTCGGTGACGGTAACTGTTTACTGGAGTAGAAAGCCCAATCTTTCTCCTGTGGAGCAGCTGCAGGTTTTGAATTGCTGACCATGTGGGTCACAGCCCAATGTGGAACCACTACACCGAGAAGCGTGTAGTGGTTCCACACACTTCTGGCGCACATAGTCAAGCCATAACCAGTCTCCTGGCTCCTCGCTAGGCAGGGCATCCTGGTTCATGTGCCATTCCCTTTCTCTGCAAACTCTGTTTCTACAATTTCAGGCATATCTCAGACCTACATCTTGCTGGGTGACAGGATGTAATCTGGTCAAATTGTTCAACCCCAGCTATCACGGGTGTAGACACCGGGCTTGGGGTAATGCTTTGTCTTTGAAAGCAGACTCATCTTGCTTCTGGCCAAGAGAATTTCAGACAGTCAGGGGAAGGGCATGGAGCTGTGAGCTCTGTTCAACTATTTGCTTATTCTAAAAATGTGTCAATCTGCCCAGGAAAGGTTCTTTGGGCCTGTGATGGTTGGGAGCGAAGGTAGCAGTACCTGGGAGAGTTCAGACGAAGCTTCTCCTCATGCCCACACTTGGGAAACAATCACTAACACACTCAAATCTCTGTAGGAATTCAAACCGCCTAGAATCAAGTCTGGGCTGGCCTTTCTTACCACGTGCTTTTTCATGGGGGATCTGGGGATAGCACTCTTATCCGTAACTGTTTCTGTCATATCTTTCTGCATCAAAAAGTGAGACCTTTGCACAGTCATCGCTGCTCTGGGTTTAAGACTCTGTCTCTCACCTCTTTTCTGTTCCTCTTTTGCCTTCTGCCTCCATGGGAACCAGCGAGCCCATCAAAACATCTGCAGATACCAGTCCCGAGGTCATTCTTCCAACTACTCATTGTTAGAAAATAGAGTTTTCGGTCCTATTCCATGGGTTTCTATTGCTAATCTTTGCTTTTGAATGGGAAGTTCTCACTGCCATCCAGTCGACACCGACTCACAGCCCCACAGCCCCTGTGTTTCCAAGACTAGCGCTTGTCAAGGGTAGAAAGTGCAGTGTGTCTCCCTTGGGGTGCTGACCTTGCTCTTGGCAGTCCAGCCCTTCAGCACTAGGTCCCAGTTTAAATTGGAAACACTACCAAACATTCGTACCTGCACATATACATCCCTGCATGTGCAGAGTGAGTGTAATGTTTACAGTTTGTTTACAGGGAGTGTGCTACCATTCACAAGGGCTTGCATACACACTTCTTAAGTGACCCTTCACTCAACAGCATCTCCACAGTCTCCAGCATGGCTTTGTTTTAAGAAGGATGGAAGTACTGCTCCCTTGACTGTGCCAGTCACTTTCAACAACACTATCTCATATAATTCTCACAACAACACAGTGAGGGAGGTATCATGTGTATGGTTATGTTTTCTTGGGTAAAAAATCAGCCGGCTTTTAAATGGGGAAATCAGGACCCAAAGGCCTGTGTGCGTGATCTGAGCCCTGTATCATTGCTCCAACCCCACTGCCCCACCTAGTTCTTGGTGTTGCTTGTTCTGGGCCCTTGTAGATATTCTTTGGCTGGTTCGTTCTCATCTATCCATAGACCCCCCCCCCCCACTTGCCTGCTCCAGAGGCGTGTTAGACCCCAGGTGACAGGTTCTCCTGATTCAGGTGATTTGGCTCTTGATTCACCTACAGCAGCCCCGGGTGGTCTCTGACCTCCTATGGTGGGAGCCTGGGAAGATGCTGGTGGATGCCTCCCTTACCCAAAGCAGACATTTTGCTGCTTGACCCCACATGCACCCGGAGGTGGCATACCGCCCACCCATCACCTCATTTTCCTGCCGTGGAAGCCCTACTCTGCTGCAGACCTCCAACCCCAGCACCCGAGAAAGGCAGACCTGGAGCCTGCATTTCCAAGTCACTGGCCTACTTCTTTGCAAATGCAGATTTGTCATATATCTCTCTCTCACACACACACACTCCTCCCCAACCCCCTTTCCCCCTCTAGCCTAGAAATATTGGCTCCTCTCTGGGTAGAAGGCAGAAGTTAGAAGGGGGGGGGGGAATCAATGTCAGCCTCTGGCTATCATTTAAACCAAATAGAATCAACTTCTGTGGGTGTCTGCTATTCTCAATCTAAATTATGGTGTTAAAAGACTTCAAATTGGTGAAAGGACATTACAAAATGTGTTTTATAAAGTGGTGCTCTTGTGATTTCAATATGTAAAAAAATGTTCAATTCCCCTTATTTCTTGTCTCATCTTCTAAAATGAGGATTCAGCAGAGACTTAGTTGGATAAAAAACTCATTCTGGACGAAAATGGAGCGACCATTTCAAAATCTGCACAAGGAGAGCCACTCCCCCCCCCCCACCGCCCCCAATAAATTGTGACTGTTTTTTTAAACAAATGCTCACACATGTTGTCAACTCCAGTCTTCTCTGGACGTTTCAACATGGCGCCTGGAGGGAACCTTCAGACCTGACAGCCATTTCCGACAGGTCAGGAATAAGAAGGGGAGGTTTAAAGAAGACCAGGTCTCCCCGCTTTCACATAGAGCAACCACAACAATAAAAATGGCTCAGAGGTCCCAAGGGCTGGTTGGGAGACACATCCAAGAAGAAGCAGGGCGAGGACTTAATGGGTTGTGACAGCTCAGATCGAGAAGCTACCTCCCCACAGGAGGGGTGGTCTCATTACCCACTTGTGGTTTTGTTTTGCTACAGCAGCCATGAAGAGTGAGCCCACCCTTATCTCACAGAGATGCAGACCACATTCTCCAGTGCCGTGACATGTTCTTTGTATGTAGCCACTTATGGCATGGATTTCATTTCCCAGCTACACATGTGCATCTCACACACACACACACACACACACACACACACACCCCAGGAGGAAGAAGTGCCTGCCTTTCAGTGATGTTCACAGATGCCTGCACCACGATGGACATATTGAAGGAGGACTCTCCCTGCCCCTCCGCCACCCAACAGCACGAACTTGAATGACTTTCAAGAAAACGAACTCCCCGTGTCAAATTGGTTCTATAGCCCCTATGTCAAAACATTTTACAAGTGGCAGAGGCACATTTTAAACACCAAAGAGCAATACTTCCTGCTTGTGAAGGAAAAAGCCAACAGTCCTTGTCCGTGAAGCGCCAGGATATTGGGAGACCTCTGTCCCAGGCGCCATCCCCCAAATGCACATTCTCAGGCTGGTGTTTCTCTAAGGCAGGGCTCCAGGCGGGAGGCCTGAAGACATGACCGGCATGTCAGTCTGCCCCCTGATGAAACCAACCAGCCCAACTATTCGGTGCTGTCTCTGTTTGGTCTTCAGTTATTTATTAAAAGGCACAACGCCTGGTAGGGCAACCTCATCAAGATGGAGAACATGGATTCAGCGACTTCTGCAGACATCCAATTCAAATGACAACTGTAGGGAAACTTCAAACCGTGACAGAAGAGAAGCCCACTGCAAAGCGAGGGGTCCCCCTTTCTGATTCTAGTTTAGAAGACGAGAGGGCTTGTGCATGGTTTTGGTTTTATTCACCAAAGGCTTTCACATTTTCTTTTAAAGGTAAACCTTGACTTCGCTTTCCTCATGAGCCCTCCCTAGGGCTCCTTTCGGCCCTCTGCTCGGGGTGTACACGGGGTGCTTGGCGGTGAAGAAGGGCGAGCCACTCTCTTCTCCCGTGCTTTGAGGGCGCCCTCCCTTCATAAACCATAGCCCCGCTCATAATTATAATGCAAAACAGCAGCCCACAGCCTGCTTGGTGCATTTCAAATCTGAAGTTCCTTGAAGTTCTAAGGATTTTCAAATATTGATATTCATTAATTGTGTGACTTTTTGTGACAGAAATGCACATTACATACTTTTATGAGCTGGAAACGGCTGAAAAATGCCATGTCAGAAATGTTTACATGGCTGTTATGGAAAACGATACCATGCTAATCTATGTCTGCTTCTTAAATTCTGTTAGCAGTTGTAAGACAGTCAGATCCCACCCGTGGGATCTTGTGCCCTCATGAAACACAATTACAATGAGAATATCTCATTATCTCATTGGCTTTAGCTTACTGCTCTGTTACCATGGTTTCAAATACACAGAGGAGTCTGAAACTAAGAGCGCTGCTAACAAAGAACATATCTTTGTACAATGACATCAGATCATGTTAGACAGAATAGGCTTAATTAAATACCCCCTGATGGAGGCCAAAATACAGAAGTTGGGTGTACTTTTTAAAAAGGCAAGCAGCCATTTGAAAACATTCCACTTGATTTAATTGGGAATGATTTTGTTCCTTTACAGCAGCAACTATAATAATAAAAACAAACTCTGAGCGCGTTCCCCCTTTCATATTCACTGGTAGTGATGAGAAGTTGAGGGAATGGGTGGCTGGGGGAGGGAGGAGAGAATGATGTCAACGGTGGCGCTTTTTCCAAGTCTCTGGCTTCTGAGCCACCCAGTCCTGCTCACAGGCCAGAAGGGCAGCAGGTCTGGGGGCCCAGAGGACAGGACCTGCCGGAGGAATTCAAAGCATGCATTCGGGGTCCTTCTAGAGGAAATCTGGGTTCCACAGACACACTACTGGCATTTCACCCTCTTTTCTGATATGTTGAATGTCTACCTATGGAGAACTAGGATTATGCTAATCCTCATGATGGGAAACAAGAACTTGGGACGCGTGGACTTCCAACTGCTCTGTGAGCCTTCCATGGTTTGATTGATTCCTAGCCCCTGGCTCACTCTGCCCTCTGATGAAAGTGCCCGATGGCTACAGCCAATGTGGCTTTTATTTAAGCATGCCCTTTAAGCACACTGCAGTCTGAGAAATCATTTAGACTTCAGAATGATTCTGTTTTATAACCGTGTTCTTCCAAAAGACCTAAAAGACTTGCTTGTATTTTTATATCTTGTAGAACTAATTTTCCTAAAATAGAAATCTTGCTGGTCAATGTGAAACTTATCCCTCTACCTCCCCAAAACACATGCAACATTCCCCACCCCCATGAATCATAGCAGTAAAAGGAAACACACACACACACACACACACACACACACACACACACGAGTCACTTACAGGCCTTGGAGACTTTGGAGTGACATAATGTGACAATAATGACATCCCTGGTGGTGTTAATTGATTTTGCCCTGGTAGGGAGAGTAATCTGGCTTCCACAGTGACTGCCAGGCCAGATCCTGGTCTGACTGATTGGTCTGCCTAGGTGGTATTACCATTAATGAACACAAAACACACTTTCTTGAAAAGATACTGATAATTATGGGGAGGAGAAGATGGAAAGTCGGAGGTGCTTAATCGTTGAAGGAGAGCTAATTCTGAGCGGTTTGCATTAAAGGGGATATATGTTCAAAGACGGCGAGTTAGCGATTCAGAGTCTCACTTCATAAAATCCAGCTGCTCTATCCTACCTTAGGAAGATCTGTGAGAAAGTCAAATGATTTGTAAAGTGTGCTTTCACAGGAAGAGGGAAAAAAGCAATTGGCAGCTGCATGTGCTGTGTGATTAAAAGTGATACATCATATGTCAGGCTGGCTGGCTTTATTGGTCTACATTCCTTTCTTTATGGCTTCTAATTGGTGTGATTTTGAAACTTTTAAAAATGAGAAACACATCTCATTCTAAATTGTGCGTGTGCAATAAGATATTCAAATTGTTTTCTGGTTTTCAGAAGAGCCAGCTAGTATGGGGAGACTTTTCAAGCTAAAACCAACTAATGGAGGTTATGCTAATCGAGGCGAGGGTACCCAGATCAGTTAAAGCTGCCATCGCTTGTCATGTCACGCTGCCTCGAAAACTTAAGCCCCAATCTCAATTTGCTTCTCACCCATTGAGTTCAACTGTTATCAAGTCGCACCTGTCTCACCAGCCTGATGATGTTCTGCCCCAGTGCATGCGTGGCCACACTGGGTTTCTGGCTGGGATCTGTTCTATTGGCTGATAGCTCTGCAGTACTTGTTAGTGGCTTACGCACTAATTCTTACAGCCTACCACCTAACTGTCTTTTGAATGTGCCCCTTTGTTTTTATCAGCATGCTACTGTCCTAGGTCAATTGTCTCCGATCTAGACTCCGGTCACAGGGAATCTTAGCTAGCCTTTTTAACACCAAACTCTTTCGGGTCTGATGCAGGCTGCACCTCTAGTCACAGTTACTTTTCATATTTCCATAATTTTTTGGAGTAGTGGTATGGTGTACATAAAGAAAAGTAAGCAGATCTTAAGTCTATAGCAGTAGTCTCTGTGAGGAGGTTCCTTAGAAGCGGACTCTCCCTGACATGGAAATTTTTATGTAGGTGATTCATGTAAGAAGAATTCTCAACAGAAACCTGTAAGGGAGTAAATGAAGCAGAAGAGGTGGGACAAGACGTTGTGAAGACCTGTGCGGAGTTTGAGATGTCACCTTACAAGCTACAAATGAGCAAGATGCCACAGTTTCATGCAAAAAAGACACAAGACTCCAGGGGTGTTATGACAGCAAAAGCCAAAGCCTGAGTCTCAGCATTTGTATAGGTGATTCCCTATACAAATGGAGGCTGATGTCATATGAGAAGAACCCTGGCTTTAGAGACCCAGAATCCTAAAGGAGCTCTGGTGGTGCCGTGGGTTAAGCCTTGTGCTGCTAACCAGAGCTACTCTGGGAGACTGATCTGTTCCACATAGAGTTCTGCCCTATCATACAGGTGGATGGCTGAATTGACTTGGTAGTAGTGAGTCTTTTATTCTAGATTGCTAAGATTTCTTAACGTGAATGAGTTGATATTTTGTCAAATGCATGATGATTTCATGGACGTCCTGGCAATCTGTTTCTGAAAGTTCACAGCTGTGAAAATCTGTGCACATGGGGTCATCCTGGGTGTAAAGTAACTGGACGACAACGGCTATGGGTTTGGTATGTTTAGCTAGGTTGACTTATTATATGGGTTATTCTCCCTAATATTAAACCAACTTTATATTCTTGGAACAATCCAACGTGTTTATATTATCTTTGAAATATAGTCTGATTTCAATGGGCAAATATTTTTATTTAGAATGTAGACATCCCTAGGGATGTAATGAGTTCCTCAGCAAGCTGTTAACCACAATGGCAGCAGTTCAAACCTTCCCGGGGCTGTGTAGGAGAAAGATGAGGCTTTCTGCTCCTACGATGTCTTAAAGTCTTGGAAACCCAAAGGGTAGTTCTACTGTGTCCTCCAGGGGTACTATGAGGTAGAATTGACTCAATGGCAGGGAGCTTGGGTATGTTCATAAAAAGGGGCCCTGGAAACACACTCAGCTGTTAACTGAAAGGTTGGTGGTTCCAATCCTGGCAGAAGTTCTGCAGGGGAAGAACCGGGCAATCTGGTCCTATAAAGATGACAGTCGAGAAAAACCCCATGAACCCTGCTGCCATATTGCATTGCTCTGAGTCAGGGCTGCTTCAAGGACACACAAAAACAGCATGTTCAAAAAGAGCGTCATCTATAATTGCACCTTTTATAATGTCCCTGCCAGGTTTGATATCAAGATTATAAGGACCACATACGTAAGTTGGAAGCAATTCATCAATTTCTGTTTTCTGGGCATGTTTGTTTAATTATTAGTGTTATTTCTTCCTTAAATTATTTGTATGAAGGTTTTAAATTATTGAAACAATTTTAGTACAGAGAATAGGACAAGACATATTTATGATCTATTTCTGGGTCAGTTTATTTTATGTTATATTTTTCTAGGAATTTGACCCTTTCATATTCAATTTCATTGAAAGCAGTTGCTTATCCTATCGTCTTGTTTTAGTATTATGTTGCATTGCTGACCCCGGTCATTTGTGCTTTCTCTCACAACCAGTTTTGTCAGAGGTTTCTGCAATTACTTTGTTGATTTTCTCTATTGAACATTTGGTCTCTATTTTATTGGTTTATGGCTAACCTTTCTTCTTACATTGGGTACATTTTGCTGCTCTTTCTCTAGCTCATTTAGATATGTTCTTAGATCATTACCTTCAGACTCTTTCCCTTTCCTGATAATTGTGTATAAAGCGATAGTTTGTGCTCAAGTGTAATTTTAACATTATCCTGTAATTTTTTTGGATACTGGACTAAATCTAAAAACCCAAACCTACTACCATAGAGTTGACGTCAACCCATAGTGACCCTATAGGACAGAATAGAACTGCCCTGATGGGTTTCCAAAGCTGAATATCTTTATGGGAACAGAAATCATTATCTCTCTTTTAAATTAAATTTTATTTAAAACAATCATTTTATTGGAGGCTCATACAGCTCTTATCACAATCCATACATCCATCCATTATGTCCAGCACATTTGTGCATATGTTGCCATCATCATTTTCAAAACATTTTCTTTCTAATTGAGCCCTTGATATCAGCTCCTCATTTACCCCTTTGATAATTTATAAAATTTCCTCCCCATATCTTAACACCAACTGCTGTCTCCCCTCACTCACTTTTCTGTTGTCCATCCGCCTAGGAAGGGGTTATATGTAGACCATTGTGATCGGTTCTCCTTTTTTCCCCCACCTTCCCCTTACCCTCTTGGTATCTCTATTCTCATTTTCAGACCTGAGGGGTTTATCTGTCCAGGACTCCCTGTGTTGCGAGTTCTTATCTGTAGTAGGGTACATGCTCTGGTCTAGTCAGATTTGTAAGGTAGAATTGAGGGACAAGGGAACAACAAGTGATCTAAAATCGATAGAGAGAAGGGTGTGGGATGCCTGGTGGAGCTTAATCAAGGAAATTTAACCGAGAGGAATTACTGAAACCTGAATGAAAGCCAAACATGGCAGTGGGACAAAAGGGAAGTAAAAGGAAATAGAGGAAAGAACTAGGAGGCAAAGAACACTTATAGAGGGCTAAATACAGGCAGGTACATATGTAAATATATTTATATATAATGATAGGGAAATAGATCAGTCTACTTATATGTACAAGTTAAGTATTAAGGTAGCAGATGGACATTGGGCCTCTACTGAAGTACTCCCTCAACACAAGAACACTTTGTTCTAATAAGCTTGCATTCTGTGATACTCACCTTCCCAACATGATCGCTGAAGACAAAATGGGTGCATAAAGCAACGTGGTGAAGAAAGCTGATGGTGCCCAGCTATCAAAAGATATAGTGCCTGGGGTCTTAAAGGCTTGAAGATAAACAAGCAGCCATCCAGCTGAGAAGAACAAAGTCCACATGGATGAAGCACACCAGCCTGTGTGATCATGAGGTGTCAATGGAATCAGGTATCAGGCATCAAAGACCCAGAACAAAAAATCATATCAATGTGAATAGGGGGTAGGGGCATGTGGAGTGGAGGCCCAAAGCCCATCTGTAGACAATTGGTTACAGAAGGGTCACAAGGAAGAGACGAACCAGTGAGGGTGTAGTACAGCACAGATGAAAAAATATAATTTTCCTCTAGTTCTTTAATGCTTCCTTCGTCCACTATCATGACCTCAAATCATTATCTTTCTTCTGCTGTGCTGCTGGTTTTGAACGGCTAGCCTTATAGTTATCAACTCAACTCATAACCCTCTACACCACCAAGGCTTCTCATATTGGACTAGCTGGTGACAGACATCTCAGTTTTTGCTTGCTTGCTTGTTTTTAAATTACACCACCTTGTATTTTTTCCTAAAACTTATTTTTAAAGCATAATTTATGTACAATAAAACTCACCAATGGTAAGTGTGTAAACTTAATGAGTTCTAACAGATACATATATTTTTGTATCCACAGAAATAATCTGGGTATAAACCATGTTTTTTTTCCTTGTGCCTTTTTGAAGTCAGTCCTCTCCCGACCCCCTTCCCTAGCAACCACTGATCTGTATTTTGCCAATATAGTTTGGTCTTTGCTGGGATTTCATAACAGTGAAATCTGGAACTCACCGGGACTATCTTGTTTTTCCAGGTCTCAGAAGTTTTCCATCTTTAACAGGGTGCAGTCTAATCACTTTTCTGTCACAATCTATTAATAGAAAATATTTGAGTTTCCTTCTCTGACAGGTTTCTACCTTAAACAGGGGTCAGTGCAGGCCACATACCCCCCTCCCCAAAATTTCCATTTAAACTGATTGGCTGCTCAGATCCAATCACAGAATGAAGATGGCTAGATAATATCTGCCAAACCAGAGAATTATAGCCTAACCAAGTTGACACATAACCTTAACCATCACAACTCACAAAAGTATTATGCTAAGTGAAAGAACTAGACACAAAACACTGTTTATAATATAACTCCATGGGCCTGTAACTTGTTTAGAGAAGTAGAGAGCCTCTTCTTTCTCCAGTGGAGCAGCTGGTGGTTTCCAACTGCCGGCTTTATGGTTGGCAGCCCAGCATGTCACCATTATGCCCCTGGGGCCCTGAGGCGAGCCTTAGAAGGCCTCAAAATCGTCAATGCCAGCTAGCATACATGCCTTACTAAAGAGAAGCAGTGCCAGCCATCATTCTAGGGGTAAGTTCATGAAACGTTTGCCCAGCATGTCTCTGAATGATGTTATATTCAAATGGCCCTCGGCAGAAGAGGTTCCCCGCGCCTGTTGCACATTTATTATGTTTTTGATACCAGAAGAAAAATAAAGGCTGGAAAATTTGTATTGAGGGGCACATAAATTACCTGTTGTCTAAAGTTTTCATTTAATCAGCATTGAGCTTGCAGTTTTAAACACTGCTTAAGGAATTTTTAAATGAACTTTAAAAAAATGTGTTTCGTATAAATCAATATCAACTATTCTAAGAATACAGTAATATCTCTTAGCAGGCTGAGGGGAAAGATTTAACCTTTATTCGTTAAAATATCGACGTGCTATCTGTAGGAAATCAGGAAATCAGATCTGAACATTTGAGGGATGGTCCTTAGTGGGTGTTGGAAACAGGAAATGATTCCAGAAGAAATAGGTAAAATGTCCCCAAAATGCACCCCAAGAACATCTTCCTGAGATTTTCTGCTGGTCCCTTTGCATAAGTGAACCTTGTGGCAGAGTAGGGACTGTACCTAGCTACTCCATAATCTACGTGTTGGTCCCCCATTTAGAGCTTAGGGGGCGAGCCAAAGGGGCAGGTTTTTTTGCATGCTTGTAGGCTAGTGTGACCGGAGAGCCAGAGGAAGACAGTGCCCTGTGGATGCCGCAGCTGCCAGACAGTCACGGGGACACGGTGATGCCGGTACCTCCAAGCACATGTAGGCCAGGGAAATCCACCGGCGTGCGTTGTTCAGAAGCAACAGAAAAGATAATAAGTCATAGGTTCTGTGATATTTATCTTGGGCTTTTCTTAAAGGATAAGCTTTCTTCAGGTGGAACCTGGTGAGGAATATAGAGAAACAACAACAACAGAAACAGTGGGGTATGAGTTGCAAAGGCTTATTCGCTCTAACGAGTGAAGACACAAATCACAACAAACCCAGAATCAGCCTCCGGAGGAGGAATGGGTGTGTGGATTCAGTTTCAAGGAGGGACAGCACACTTTGTGGGGGTTCGATTCAATGACCCTTTAACTTTAGTCTAAAATTCAAACTCAAGCTCTGTTCCTGAGGCATCAGGCCATGCTCAGACCCATACACTCTCTCATTTCCCAGGTGTAATGGGCTGAATTGTGTCTCCCAAGAAAAGACGCATAGTACTGCTTCAGCGACTAGCAAGGTGCTGCGAATAGGAGGAACAGCATGGAGGTGGGGGTGTGGGGGGGATGCTTTCTTTACTTCTTGTACAATTTTCCCATAAGCCTAAAAATGGCTCTAAAAAATATTGGGGAGGGAGCAGAGCAACAAGCAAAACAAAAGACAGCCAACAAAATAGAAACGACATGTTGAAGTCCTGATGCCTGGTACTTATGCTGGTGACTTTGCTGGGAAATTAGGTCATCCAAGATGTTGACCCTTACTGTGAGGCATACTGGTTTACGAGTCCTAATCCCACATGGGTGGCCCTTCATAAAGGCAGCAAAAGGACACAGAGATAAACAGCCACATGATTATACAATGATGCTGTAGCTGCAAGCCTTGGAACACCGGCATGACCAGCAGCTAGGGGACAAAAGAATGAAGCTTCTGGTGGACCCATCTGTCCCAGAGAACATGGCCCTGCCAGAGCTTTGCTTTCAACTTCCAGCCTCCGGAACTGTGAGACAATGAATTTCGGTTCCTATAAGCCTGCAAGCTTGTGGGTTTTGTTAAGGAGGGTCTTCCGTTCTAGGAGTTCTGAGTCCTCTCCTAATGACCTTGACCTCCACACTGACCCAGCTCTGCTTCTGCTGCTCTCTCTGCTAAGGAGCTGTTCTCGTTAGCACTCGGGATGCCTCCCACCATCCAAGATCCACTTTCACGCCCCATCTTCCATGGAATGGCCCCCTTCCTGCAATCTCAGTTCTTTGGGCTGCCACAGCCGAGCTCACCTTATACCACCTGTGATAGTCAGTTGTATACTCCTACTCTCCTCCCAGATTATAAATTCCTGAGGGCCTGGTCCACAAGTTCTAACATCTGGATCCCTCAAAGCATCTAGTCAACAATCAAAACATATATAATAACATATACATCCGGCTCTTGCCCCTCAGTGGATTCCAACTCCTAGAAGAGAGTAGAACTAACCTGTAGGGGTTCCAAGACTGTAAGTCTTCTAAGGAGACAGACTGCTGCGTCTTTCGTCCTGTGAGTAGTTGGTGGGTTCAAATCCCGGACCACAGACCTTACTATAGTGTTGACAGATCTCCTCACCAAGTACCTAGCACTCTGCCATTTGTAAAGCACGCTCATATAGCCTGTCTTCATCTGTGCTGAGGAAAAGAAAAAAATAGATTGAGCTAGAGTTAATAGCTATTTCCCGCCATTTGGTTTGTTCCGTTTCTCTTGATCTTGTTTCCCTCTTGCTCCTCGCTTTCTTCCCTTTCTTTACAAGTCAATGTTGACTCTTTGGTCCTACACAGTTCGTTGTCTGAGGGAGATACCGTTTTTTTCATGGGTGATACAGTGTACTTCGGAACGCAATCTATTATTTGGCTGAAGGGAGGCCAGAAAAGTTAAGTTTATTGAGCGAGAGACTGTCCTCCACCAGGGAACAAACAAATTGACAATGATGAGGAGATGAACTTCACAGTGTCCTTTTAAGCCCTAGTTGTGTGTAGCTCCTGTATATTAACCTTGATCGGTTAATCATGTTGAGTTTTGGTAAGGGTGGTCACTGAGTGCCAAATGGCTTTTCTTGGTTGGGAGAGTGTTGCTAACCTGCGCTGATATTGCTAACCCCTTCTCTGGGACCTGCTCATTCTGTTTTGAACCCTGCTGAGCACTTGCATTTCCACCTCAGATATTGTTAGAAATCTGACTGAAATGCAGATTTTGATTCTGAATCTCTGAGGTGGAAATGTGTGATATTAGTAGGGGTGAGGGTGGGTGGGGGCGGGCAAAATCCAATGCACCGGTTCAAAATCCTGAGCGAAAGAAACAGCAGGCTTCCTACCAACAAGAGAACCCCCATTTTAAATAGCTACTTCTATTTAGGTTCAAGGTGGTGAGTGAGCTTGTAGAGTCTTGGATCAGGGTTTGGGATTTGCAGCTGCCCCAAACCTGTAACTGAGTTTGACTTTGAATCAGTCAAAAGGGGTCTTTTCAGCCTCATTTTGCTTGGGGTCTGTGTGAGCACGGATGAAATGCAACCACTTCTGCTCTTTCCTATTCATCTTGTCAAGTCTGGGGCTTTCCTTCCTTCCCAAGAGCAACGCTTGAATCTCATCAAAGGAAATGGCGGGGGGGTTTACTTAACACACATGGCAAACCCAAAAGAGAGGACAGGAGAGCTCCAGGAGGGAAGGCAGAGAAGTTGCTAACAGAAAGGAGACTCAATTTGTAAGGATCAGACCAGAGGAAGAATGATCAGCAACAGAGCAATATCAGCTAAGGAAAAAACAGAAAATAAATAATAACACTTTAAAGGCGATGAGCTCGGGTGTCTTGGCGCCTGGTGGCAGAAGATGTGACAATTTTGGAAACAAGTTCATGCACACGGAACCGAGGATGGGGCAGCTCCAGTGTTCTTTACAGGGACTGGGGGGGAGCAAGATGCCTCATCTCTCTGCACTCTTCTCTAGAGACGTTGTCAAGCGAGAGGGCACTTTGAGGATATTCCCCTTAGGACCGTGCTTTTTAACCCCCTGCTATTGGAAACTGCTTTCTGACAAAAATAAAAACACATACTCTCTTGATGTTAAACATCTGACTTCTCCAGGATGTAGATTCCAGCCGGAATGTTATGTCTTTCATTTGCCAGCATGCGTTTCTGTTGGACGGATACCACATCAGTGAGGCACAGTGGATGAAAAATGTTCTGCTAACGGCTCAGTAACAAAGTCATGTCGAGTATTTGCTTCACAGCTCCCTTGCCTTGAGCTTCAATCTGGTTTCGATCCCACACGGATCCATTTTACAAGTCCCAGATACAGAATCCCCAGGAATCATTCGCCCCATCCCGACATTGCTGACGAAATCCCTCTTTTCTTGTGTGCCCATCATTTATGCAGTTCTGGCTAATAGAAGACGGTCCTTGGCACTCCAGGCCATCCATGAGGAAGGACGGCCCTGCCCACCATGTTTTCCTGCAAGACCTCTGGCCAACCACACAGGTCTGCTCAGGGCTTTTGATGGGGCCCAGCTGTTTTTATGCATGATGACTCAACACCGGCAGGCTCTTCTGTGACCTGTACACTGTGTATTGATGTCCCTTGGTGGGGGGGGTCGGGGTGGAGGGCACAAAGTCCTCTGCCATGCAAATAACTGTCTCTGTTGGGCTCTGCCCACCCGACAAACTTCTGCCACTTCACCCCATAAACTTTGGCACCAAATCTTTCTTCCCTCATGCTGGAACGCCACGCCCTCTGCAGCCCCCTTGGTGACTTGAGTCCCTGAGCAGGAATGCCCTCCTGTGCAAGCCCCGATAGTGGGGCTCAAAGCAGAGCAGCTCTGTGCCTGCTGCTTTATGGTGGTTTTATTGAAAACAGTCCTTTGAATGATTACTTTACGGCCCCTCAGACCTCCTCCCCGGGGAAGTCTGGGAACAAAAGCGAGGGACAGACCCTGGGTGTATGCTCCCTGCCCTACTCCTCCCACCCCACTCCAGCCACTTTGGAGGTTTCGTCAAGGCATGGGAGAGGGGGACTCTCTTGCCACCAGCATTCCCACTAGCATACGTTTCCTGCGCATTTCAGGACCTGTTCTGGATCATTTTCTCTGGGTACTTTATTAGTTTTCTATCGCTGCTGTCACACGTAACCACAAACTTAGTGGCTTGACACAACAAACACAAAGTATTCGTTTGCAGTTCCGGAGATTAGAAGTCCCAAATGGGCCTGCTTGGGCAGCCATCAAGGTGTAAGCAGGGCTGCCTTCCTTTCCGGAGACTCACAGGGAAAATGGGTTTTCTTAACTTTTTCAGCTTCTAGAGGCTGCCTCAGTGCCACGCCGGTGGTTCAAATCCATTAAGGAGGAAGATGAGGCTGTTTTGCTTCCATAAAGACTTCCCGCCTTGGAAACCCTATATAGGATCACTGTGCCTTGGGATAGACTGGTGGTGGTGGGCCTTTTCCACTTACAGGGACTCTTGCGATAACACTGGGTTCACCCGGATAACCGAGGATAATCTCATCTGGAGAGCAGCTAATTAGTACCTTACTTCTAGCTGCAGCCATCATTACCCAAAGCGATGTGACACGGCATTCTCATGGGCTGTGAGGACTAGGGTGTCCACACCTTTGGGGGCTACTCTTTCACCGGCCACAGCAAGGTGCTCAAGGGAAAGGGTGGTGGGGACAGATGAATGGCCCTAAGCGAGTGGCTTGGCTTTCTCGAGAGATCTGTCCTTGTCACTGGCGCCTCTGCCATCTAGTTTGGCTAGCATAACTCAGGCAGTCCTCGAGGACATGTCTGTCCTTGCCAGTGCTCTCCGCTGCCATCCATGTGACCTGCTCTTGGTTCCTGGGGATCTTCTTCTGTCATCAACGGCTGCCAGTGCGGGCCTGATGGACACGGTTGTGCCCTGGAACTATCACACAGACCACGTCCATGGGTCCTCACTTTGACCCAGCACAGAACTTTCCCACAAAGCAAGCTCAGCCCAGCTGGGACCTCCAAGGCCTCTGTCTGTTGCTATGAGCCCCCAGGCTCCAGGCTGCCGGACCAGACCTCAGAGGGCTCTCATCAGAACACCAGAGCCCGTCATGCCTTGGGAGAAACAAGATGGTGCTTATGGGAAGGAACCCAGGCATGGAGCTGGGGCCAGACTCACAGCCTCCCTCGAGCTGTTGGAGACCTGTGGGCCACCCTTGGATTGGCGACCAGTTGCTGGTATCTGTGGTGCCAATAGACATAAGCAGGCCCTACAGAAACGTATGGTCAAGTTGGGCCCTATAGAAATGTATGACTGGGCCCTACAGAAACGTATGGTCAAGTTGTCCCCTGAAGTGATGACTTCCCTTGGGCCTTCTCTGAGAATTTCATGTTGTTTCATTTCTGAAGCTCTTTGGGTTTTTGTCGTGCATGCACACACTCAACAACTGCTACGCCCGCTAACGCTGGGCACACATTAAAATAAAACAAGCGCCAACCACACAAAACCCCAAGAAGTTTTTTTCCCAATTCAGAAAGGGGTAGCTCATTTTCACTGAAAGCACATGGTAGTCAGAGTAAGCATCTCTTGAGAATACCAGAAATCGGGCAAAAAATTCCCATCCTGACATAATTTTGATCTGATTTGTATGGAAAATATGAGAACTTTAACTTAATTTAAGATGGAAATGTAACCCATTTACAATATCTGTACATCCTCGATGAATAATAAGTTGTTGTTCTCATGTGGTGCAAATGCATCTCCCAAGTATGAGGTTTGTGGCTTTCTCATTTGGCAACTCCTTTGGGAGGGTGACTCTCTGGAGGAAAGCAAGAAACAGCAAGAGGCAGGGATTAGACTCCGCACCCCCAGTTAATGTGAGCATCAGCGATGCCCTAAGCAGAGTCCTGCCGCCGCCTGCAGTGAATAACAAGCTTATTTCTCATTTGTGGCTTTCCTCCCTCTTCTGATTATACAAGAGGGGCTCATTCATTATTAATCCAGTTTGTCAGACAGCACGGCCCTCCAAGTGCCAGGCTTTCCTATTTCCAGGCAGTCGAGTGTGTGTAGGAGCAACGGAATCCAGAATGCCGAGATCAGCAAGCTCTTGTCTGCACCTGATTAAAGTTAGAAAGACCAACTGACCAGCCTTAAAATAATTCTACATGAAGCAGCAGGACACCTTTCTATATTAGTCCTTATGATTGGAAAGGAACTGGATGAAAAAAATCGTTACTTTTCTTCCAAATGGTGCCTGGTTTGAAAGGAAGTAAGGGATAGAAAAGAATCCCTCTTTATCTATACCAAATAGCCTATCAAAAGTAGCAAAGGCAGTATCAACTCCATGTTCACTTTAAAGAAAGTCAGTGTTTGAATGCTCCCCTCTCCCCTACCACACACACACTGACCCTCACTTTGGGGAGTTTACAACTTAAGGTTAACCAAGTCATGATAGCCAGTTATCTGGGACTAGAGTGCTGGACTTTCCAAATGAAAAGGTCATGTGGCTGGGCTCCAGGGAGCATCTGGACCATAGGAAAAGGTAATGCGTTATGGGGAACAGACACAGACACTACGCATCACAATAGTGTTGTTATTAGGTACCATTCATCCAGTTTCAACCCATAGCGACCCTAAGCTCAACAGAATGAAACGCTACCAGGTCCTGCACCACCTTCATGATTTTGCCTACGCTTGAGTCCCTTGTTGCAACCACTGTGCCAGTCCATCTCGTCCACACGTCACTGTATGACTCCATCAAAACAGTAAAGACTGAGACACTGACTCCAGCCGATTTCCAAATCATTTGAATGAACACTGGGTTATCTTTAGAGTACCTTATCTTTAGAGTATGTGGGCAAATATGCGGACTATAGAACTAAGCATCATGAACAAATGCCCATTTATGCTTATTGAGAGCCTTTGGGCCAAGGCATCTCTTGACCCTCTTTTTGTCTTTGAACTCATCAGAAACCCAGAACCTTCATCAACCAATACATCTTTGGGCTGGCTCTTACCCCTGGGATTGAGATGTCCACATGTACAGCAGGGAAGCCACTCACAGGGAAACCTTTTGGATTGGCACCACCGTGGACGGTGCTTGGGTGTCGAGGAACAGCAGTGGTGTGGGGTGAAGGGTCATTTGCCATGGACTTACCAGTCAGAAGAATAAAGTGGACAAGGTGTTAGCAGACAGAGCCCGGAGCTGTCATAGGGACAAAGAGGGCAGAATGTCACCATTGGGGATACGCAGGAAGTGTCATTCGGCTGAAGGGTGTAAGTGATAAATCCTTGGCACGAGTTGCCAATCTTTAACTTCCCAAAGTTGAGGACCAGCAAGAGGAATTGCTGCTGAACACCAGTGGTTCTCAATGGACAAGGGAGGACGAGAAGAGACTTCTTTGTCTCCTCTAGGGCCTACCTGGCAATGTCTGGAGACATTCTTGGTTGTGTGACTCCTCGGACCCCAGTAGAACAGTGCCCCAAGGATTTTCAACTGCTGAGTTTTTAGAAGTCAAGATGCTAAGTCTTTCTTCTGAGACACTTTGGGATGAACTTCAACTCCAACCTTCCAGTTAGCAGCTGAGTATAACTGTTCCCATCACTCAGGGATTTCTCTTGCTTGTTACAACTGAGGAAAAGAGATGCTATAAACAGAGAATGAAAAAGAAGTGGATTGGGGATGAATTAGTCAGTCTTTACCACAACTTCACTGAGCATTTATTCTTCTGTTAGATGGACATCCTAGAACCCCCTAAATTGATGCTGATTGTGAATATTAAATGAGATAATGTAGGTAAAGTACTGATTGTTGTCTGTTGTATGGTGATTTCACAGAATCACTTCCATTTCAGAATAACTGTATTATTCTTAGCAAGGGTGTAAACATGATCATTGTTTATAGGAAAAATGAGTTGAATATTTTGAGAGATACTTAAAAAATGAACTTCTAATAAAAGCCAAGCAAAGAATACTAGTGTGTTAGTCTGGGTCCTTTAGGAAAACAAATCCACAGAAACTCATATATAAGAGAGATTTTTATATAAAGGGTAAGTGCACATCAAGAAAACATCCCCACCCAGTGCTGCCCAAGCCCACAAGTCCAACATTAACCCATTAGCCCATATGCCTGACACCAATCCACTAAGTCCTCCTCCATCTCACAAAACACACACAATGATGCCGACTGCAGGAGGAAAGCCAAATCAGTGAATGTGTCAACATCTCAGCACTGGCAGGGGTCTCCACAAGGCTGCTCCAGCACCCAGGGCTGCATCAGGGTAGGTCCATGTGGCTTCTCCTCAGGGATGTCTTGCAGGAAGTGAGCTTTGCAAGATGAAGCAGGGAACTGGCTAAGGCAGCTGCACCCTGGTCCGACCATTACAAAGCAAGAGACCTGAGAATTAGAAAGGCGAGGCTCACGAAGCCATTTATCTCTCTGCACTTCAATTAACCCCACATGTGTTTATCGGCCAGGTTGGCACAATAAACTTTAACTAGCTCAATAGTGATAAGTTAAGTAGGTAAGGATCAACATGGCAGAGCTAGAATATATTACAACGAAGCATTTAAGAAAAGGGAATATGAAATGGAAAGAACAGTCCTGATGAGTAGAGCTTAGAGCTACAGATTGTAATGTGAGCTCATTCGCTCTGTAGTTCAAATGGTGTAGTAGCCGCATAAAAAATAGGAAATTAATTTTACAATATATTTCATTTACCCCAACACATCAAAAATATGACTTCAATATAAAAATTATGAATGAGAAGCTAGTCCTTTTTCTTTTTTCATAAGTCTTCACATTTTTAGACATAAACACCACATCTCCATTTGGAAGAGGCATATTTCAAGTGTTCAATCGCCACGTGTGACTGGTGCCTATCAGAGTGGCAGCAAATGTAAAGAAGCCAGTTGTAAAAATATCAAGGATGAAAATAATAAATCATCTTTAAAGCCATATCCAGAGTAAGAAACATGAAAGAAACAATATAGGACTGCTGATTTGGGAAGATCACGTTAACACCCCTTGACTAATTTTTAAATCCTCTCTGCTCTTTTATGAAAACATATTATCCAACAAGTTTGGTTAGGTACCATCTTAATGTGAGGTACTTAAGGACCAAGGCATGTAATAAAATATGAAGCTTTTTAGCTGATAACTAGGGCTCAAGTAGAAAGCAAATCTTTTGAGAATGATGATGGCAACAAATGTACAAATGTGCTTGACACAATGGATGGATGGATGGATTGTGACAAGAGTTGTACGAGCCCCCAATAAAATAAGTTTTTTAAAATATGAAGCTTTTTACGTACTAACGATGGGTTAGAATATTTGTACTGAATGTGTTTTATAAAATGGAGATGTTCTTGAGAAGGCTGCAAGAATTCTAAGTGACAACAGGAGTATGGAGAGACTAGTAGTAGGAATAAATAAATACAGACCCAAAACCAAACCCACTGCCATCGAGCTGGAGCTGGAAGTCTTTATGGGAGCAGACAGCCTCTTTCTTTCTCCTGCGGGGCAGCTGGGAGATTTGAACAACCAATCTTGCATACCAACTGGACTCCTAAAGTAAATAAAACTAGGCTTAACATTCATGGACTACCGGAATGAAAAGATAATGGGGTTGTCTCCAATATTTTTAAGCCTCCTCTTATGTCATGATTTTCAAAAAGAGGAGGACTTGTGGGGGCTGGCACAAACTAGATAGCCGCTACTCTAGGAAAAACACATTTATAGACCCAGTAATTGAATTGTGTGATTTATGAGAGGGTCTCTAGACTGGACTATCAGAATTTCTAGAATCATAGCACATCCAGACTTCAAGGTTTCAGAACTTAACATTTATTGAGCACTTACTAGTCATCTAATACTGATATAACATATATTTCCTGACTATCAGATATATGTCACTGGATGGTGCATGGTCTCTCAAGAAACCAATTGTAAAGTGGGTGATGTGTACGTGATCATGGAACAATGAATGGACTAAGTGCAAGGGAAGTCAATAGGAAGGGCCACCTATTGCAGCCATGAGTCATTAAAGAAAATCTGCCGAACCAAATGGCGTCTACATGGACATGTCATGGTGTTGGTTAGAAAAACATTTGGAGTGTGAGGCAAGAAAGAATATCTCAGAAAGGGAAACAGCGGAGCTAAATATTCAAAAGTTAGAAAGACACCAGGAAGAGTCTGAGAGTTATGAGCAACAGAGGTAAATTCTGTTACATGTGCAATAACGACAGTCTATGAGTGAATGCATCGATAGACACTCAAGCTGAATGGGTGTGAGAAAGTGAATGGAACTATACATGAATCTATAGAGGTCAGCCATAGGACGTTTCTTCATATGTATTTTTCCCCCTATGCTACAAATGTAAAGGATCTCTGGTGTCAGAATTGGTTAGCATTGGACTGCTAACTGAGAGGTCAGTGTGTCAAACCCACCAGGAGAAAGATGATTTATAGGAACATTAAGGAACAGTTCTACCCTAGAGGTTCGCCGTGAGTCACAATTGACTTGACAGTGATGGGTTTGTTGTTGTTGTTAGGTGCCACAGAGTCGATTCTGACCCAGTGCACACAGAAGGCAACCAGTGCACAACAGAAGGCAACAGTGCACAACAAACCAGTGCACAACAGACGGCAACACTGAATGGTCCTGTGCCATCCTTACAGTTGGTTCCATGCCTGAGCCCATTGAGTCCATCACTGTGTCAGTCCCTTTCATTGAAGGCCTTCCTCTTCCTCACCGCCTTTCCACTTTACGCAACATCATGTCCTTCTCCAGGTAACGGTCTCTCCTGACACTATGTCCAAAGTGTGTAACATGAAGTCTTGCCATCCTTGTCTCTAAGGAGCACTCTGGCCATACTTCTTCCAATACAGATAGGGTTGTACTTTTAGAAATCCATGATAATTTCAATATTCTTCTCCAGCACCACAATTCAAATGCTCTGATTCTTCTTCTGTCTTCCTTATTCAATGTCCAACTTTCCCATGCATATGATGCAATGGAGAATACCATGGCTTGGGCCCAGCTCACCATAGTGCTCAAAGTAACAACTTTGCTCTTCAATACTGTAAAGAGGTCTTGTGCATCAGAGTTATCTAATGCAACAGGCCTTTTGAACTCTTAACTGCCACTTCCATGAGCATTAATTGCGGATTCAAGTAACACAAAATCCTTGACAACTTCAACCTTTTATCTATTTACCATGATGTTACCTATTAGTCCAGTTGTGTGAATTTTGGTCTCGCTTACATTGAGTTGCAATCCATACTGAAGGCTACAATCCTTGATCTTCATTAGCAAGTGCTTCAAATCCTCCTCACTTTGAGCAAGCAAGATTGTGTTATCTGCATATTGCAGTTGTTAATAAACTTTCCTCCAATCCTGATGCCACACTGTTCTTCATATAATCCAGCTTCTCAGATGATTCACTTAGCATGCAGCATACAGATTGAACAAGTACGGTGGTGAAAGGATGCAACCCCGATGCACACCTTTTCTGATTTTAAACCATGGCGTGTTCCCATGTTCTGTTCACACAACTGCCTCTTGATCCATGTACAAGTTTCAAATGAGCACAATGAAGTGTTCTGAATTCCTAATCTTCTCAAGGTTTATTGTGATACACCCAGTCAAATGCCTTTGCATAGTTAATGAAACACAGGTCAACATCTTTTTGGTATTCTCTGCTTTGAGCCAAGATCTACCTCATATCAGCAATGATATCCCTTGTTCCACATCCTTTTCTGAATCTGACCAGCATTTCTAGAACGTCCCTGTCCTGTGTTCAGTTGCAGATCTAAAGCGTGACTAAGGGCCATGATCTTGAGGGCACCAATCATTGTTGGGTGATCAGTGGGTTTAGCATGCTGCGAAGATACCCACCAATGTGATGGAGCACACAGTGGACGGAGTGATGAAAACTTCTTGGCCAAATCATCTTGAGGGAATGCGTTGCTGGGTTTGAGGGCTCGAAGCCATAGATTTGGGGAACACCAAGGCTAATTAACATAATATAGTCAGTGTTCTAACTCATTCTTTGGTGAGTTGTGACTGAAGTCCTAAAAGTTTCTGTGCAGCCTTGTTAGGTCCCATTATGTGTCTTTCTCTGTCCAGAGCAAAGCAGAGTGAAGAAAATTGAAAATGCATGGAAATAATTAGTCCAATGAACTAATGAACTAAATAATTAGTCCAATGAACTAATAATTAGTCCATGTGAACCTTAACTTCTCTGATTCTGGAAGCAGAAAAACGAGATGGTGCCTGGCTACCACTACCAACTACTCCGAAAGGGATCACACTGGTCCTGGATAAAACTCAACATCACAATAAAAAGACCAGGCTTTCTGGCTGGGTGCAGTCTGACCTATGACCCTTTCACTATGAGTCTGACCCTTTCACTCCTCAGGCCTGCAATTGAACTCACTCTCATTCCTTCATGTTCAGCTAAACAACAGACAGATCTGTAGAGTGAGCAGACACGCTAGGGAGGCATACCATCTTTAAAATATGCAACCATTTGAGATCAAACGGGCAATATTGGCACAAGGACAAATTTCAGAAAGCAGGAAGGGTTAGGGAAAGCAGCACAGGGGGGATGTGGATCGTGGGGAATGCAATCAATGCCATGACATAAAACGCGTACCAATTATTGAATAGAAAATGGATCCCTTGTAAACCTTCACCCAAGTAATCATGAAAAGTTTGAAAAATAACACTTAAAAAAAGAGAGAAAAGGGCTAAGAAGCAGAGGAGCAGTGTTTCTCCAACTTCAATGTGCACACAAATCACCTATGGATTTTGTGAAAATGCAGATTCTGATTCTGGAGGTGTGGAGTAGGGCTGAGGCGCTGCGTGGCTAACAAGCTTCTGGGCAGGCTGATGCTGCTGGCCTGTGGACCTCGCTTCAAGTCAAATGGGTGTAGAGAGTGCAGACGAGGTGGGCATGTGTCGGATAGTGAAGAACTCTACACATTAGGTTGAAGGCTTGAACTTTAGTTCAAGGGTCTTAAGTAGGGACAAAACATGCTCAGCTTTGTACCTTAGAAAGATGACCCTAGCAGCGGTGGCAATAAATTGAATTGAGAAGATTTGGAAGTTGTTCATTTGAGAGTTGAGAGGGTTCTGGATAAAAGCCAGGAGACATGACCGGGGCCTGGACCCGAAACTTGGTGCTTAAGGAGATTGGAAAGAATGGATAGATTCAAGGGGGTCTTGATGATGAACTTGATGTGAGTGGGGAGGGAACAAAAGAGTCAGGAATGAGACCCTTATAAGTGGATAGCTCGGCTTTGACAAGGGGAGGGGGGCCAATCTATTGAACTGGGACGAAAGGAAGAGGAGTTTTGAGAGAGGTGAGAGTCAACGCCTTTGTGGACGTTCTAAATCGCAGTTCTACCCCCTCCTTTATGGTCCCTGTGAGCTGGAACGGACTCCAGGGCAGTGAGCGTGTATTTGAACTCTCAAGTTCCCGTAGAACATATGAGTGGTGACGTCAACTAGTCATATACAGAACTGGTACTCTCAAGTGAGTATAAGCTAAATATCAATTTAGGAGTCGTCAGCAGCAAGTGACTAATGGACAGCTTGAGAATGCATGACATCCCCCAGAGGATGATCGAATTTAGAAGGACGAACTCTCTGTCCTCAACGCTGGAAGATCTCCCATGCATTTAAGAGTTATTTTGTGTGTCTCCGGGTGAAAAACAATATGGATTAATGAGAGGATAAGGCAAGCAAGTAGAATTTTATTCTCACAGCCACAGCTGACCCATAATGGCGTGGGCTACTTTCTGCGAGGGTTAGTTCTTAGTTATGAAAGTCTTCAGACAGAGGATAAAAGTTCACGTCTCAGGAGTGCTGGAAAGAAAGTTCACATGTCTGAAAAGGATTGGGGTACTGGACCCTGAAACAATGATTCCCAAATGGCATTTCATAGAGGTGGAGGGTGGGACTCTTGAAGGGACCCTTAAAAATGTAGATTCCCAAGGCTCCACTCCCTGAAAATTGATTCCATAGCTCTGGACATGGCCCTGGAGTGTCTTATTTTTAAAGAGCTCTCTAGGTGATTCTATACGCAGCTGGTCTCTTAAGCTTAGACGAAGTCACCCCCCAGCTCCAACTTTTTTTTTTTTAAGGAACCCGTTCGTTTCTTTGTTTTATCTCCCCAGAATCCCGATGTGTCTATTGGTAAAGACACAGTAGCAATACCAAGCACGGTGATTACCAAGGATGTCCTAGCTCTACAGTCCTAATTTCTGGGGCAGGGTTTCTTTCACAGATGTCTCTCCGTAGGTAGCCAGCTGTCACATGCTTTGTCTATGCTTACTACACACGGAGCACGCGGCATTATAGAATGGCTCATTAAGGAGGAAACCGTGTCATTAGTAAGCATGAGGCTCGGTGGCACCAAGGTCAACCAGCTTTTACTTAATTGAAGAAAAAGCAAACATGCGTGTTCCTTATATAAACACTGCTATTTAACATTTAACTCAACCCTCATGATTCGTTAAGAAAAGGAAATTTAATAAAGTCGGACAGATGTAACTACAGGAAAAACTGCCTCTAATGTAGCTGGTTATTTCCATGACTTTGAGTAAAAGGGAAATCAATTTTTATCATAAAAATGCTAAATAGAGGCCATAATCACCATTATAAATAGTGTTTTTCTCTTTGTTCTTATCTCCATAGTGGGGATCTTCTATACCTATTCAGCGGTGTTTCTCCAGGCCCTTGCAACACTTTTGAAAGGACATCGTTGGGTTGGGGCTTCAAATTCTTGCATTAGAAAGTCAAGGGATACAACTATGAGCCCAGCTAGTTCTGATTTTTGTAAAATTGATTTTTAGGAGACATACTTTGTGGACCTGAATTTGCGGAAAATGAAGTAGGCACAATAAATTGGCAGCGGAGAGGAAGCAGAAAATAATAGAAAACAGACATACAGACTCAAAAAGTACAGCTGTCTGGGACCATTTAGGAAGGGGCAGACAGTTCTACACACCTCAGCAATCCCTAGGGCATCTCTGGGTTGAAGGGCATAATCTGTTTTATAAAGCTTCCCTATCCAAAGGAGTTTTAAAAGATGCCACAAAATTGTGTTTGTGTTTAAAAGTCACCAAATGTGTCTCTCAGGGAGTGAGCTGGTTGGAGAGGAATGTTTAGGGATTAAAAGACCCAGAGAGTGAAACAGAAACGAGGAATGTACAACTTAATTCTATTTGCATTTGTGAATGTTTACAGCTCTAGGCAAATTGTTTTTTAAACAGTCAGTTCTGGGCAAATTACAAAGGAAATGAAAAGTGTGGTCACGCACTGAAGAGTGGCAAAGCCACAGTTGAAGTTGCTTCTGCCTGAGACTTCAGAGCTCAGAAATGAAAAAGAACAAAACCAAACCAAAAATACATGCCGCTTTCATGTCCTCTTTGGTCGGGGCATTCGCTTGGCACGATGGGCAGTGGGCTCAGGACTTTCTCTTCCAGCCAACCTTCCGTCCTGCTCGGACCGAAATAAACACCACCCACCGCGGTCATTTTCCTTCCCCCTCACGCTACTGCCATTAGGTAGAAGAGGGTGTGAGCTTGGGGGACGAAGGCTGCCAGCTGAAGTCTGAAGGACTCTTGTCAAGACAGAGACAAGGATGCCGGCTTACCAAAAAGCAGGTCAAAGACGGCATACAGAAATAGAAGTTGTTCCCAGTCTGACAGTTGCTGAAGTGACAGTAGGTGAATGGGACCATGCCAATAGTCCCATCTGTTATAGGAACTCAAGTGCCGTTTACAACAATGCCTCCTGGTTTGTCCATTAGTTGGATGGTCTTGTGTATGCCTTGTTTCCCAGCGAGCCCAGGGAGGATTCCAAAGGAAAGGATCAGGACCCTTCTACTTGTGGTAGTGAGTGATTGTAGAATTTGCACCAGCAGAAGCACATCGGCATCAGAATTCGTAGGCGCCCTTCAAAGAATGCACATGGGACTTTTTGTGAAATTCCGGTTGAGAAAGTCAGAAAACTGTAGGGGAGCGGGACCTGGAAGGAATTGTATGGCTACATCATGAGCAGGAGGGGCAGATGGCAGAGAGCGCAGGGCTGAAGGTTGGAGTGCTGCATATGCCTTGTGTTCCTGCTGACCTTTGTCCCATTGGCAGAATTTTTATGTTATGAACCAAAGTGTGTCTGATACTAGCACCCAGCCATCCAGGCCACTCTGATTCCCAGGGGTCCTATAGAACAGAGTAGGACTACTCCACAGAATTGCCAAGAATGAAAATCTTTATAGGAATGGGCAGGCTCATATTTCTCCCACAGAGTGGCTGGTGGATTCCAGCGTCCCCATGCTTAACCTACTCCATCACCAGGGTCCTGGTGATTTATGCTGGAATTAGAATATTGTAGTCAATTTAGGGATTCTTTGCTATGTGGATCACAGACCAACGTGTAACCACTACACCACTAAAAAGCATTGCTGTTAGTTGCCATCGAGTTGGTTCCAACTCATAGCAGTTCTATGTACAACTGAACATAACACTGCCCAGTCCTGCACCATCCTCACAGTATGGTTATGCTTGCATTCACTGTTGCAGCCTCTGTGTCTACCCATCTTATTAAGTGTCTTCCTCTTTTTAATCACCCTTCTACTTTGCCAAGCATGATGTCCTCTTCCAGGGAGTTGTAACTATTATTGATATTGTTATAATGGAAATATTTTTTTAATTAATATTAATTCCATTTTACAGATAGGAGATCTAAGGTACAGAATCGTTACATAACTTGCTAAAGTTGAAGGCTTCTTAAGATAGTCCTCAAGGAGCCCTCTTCTCCCCTTCCTTGCATAATTTTATGACTCTTGACTGTGGCAGAACCTAGTAGCCTGCTTCTAGAGATCAGAATACGGCAAAGGGGATGAGAGATCACTTTTGCACTTAGTTTACAAAAGACTTTGACTTCCATCTTATTAGCAGACCTTCTCTCTACTGGCTTAGCTGAAGAAAGTTGGAAACATCCATGTGTCAAGGAAATGAGGGAAGCTTCTGGCTACCAACCAGTAAGGAGCCTAGACTCTTACTTCAACTCTCCTCAAGGAGTAGGATCTCGTCAGCAAGCAGACCCTTCCCCGGTCAAGCCTTCAAATGGAACCATGGATCTTGAGATAATGCCTTGTTTGTACTTGCTTGACCATAAAGCAGAGGACTCAGCTAAGCTGTGCCCCAATTTCTGACCCACTACAAGCAGTGTCCCTAAACTGTACATGTAAAAATTGTTAAGCTATAAAGACTTGTTTTAAAACAAGCAGCCATCCAAGGGAGGTATCAGCTAAATCTTATATGGAAGGAATGCACCAGCCCATGTGATCAAGGATGATAAATAATAAATAACCAAGATCAGAGGCGGAAAATGTATTTGAGCTTCTAAATTTGGAGTACTTGCTTTGCAGAAGGCTATCAATGACAGTGAAAACTCCACATCCATTTGTAGAATCCCCGCCCCTAGTGAGCTCCCATAGACCATTGGCCAGGGATGTGTATAGTCTTGCCTCAGACTGAGTGCAATGGAAAGTGGGTTGCTACAGACATAATCAAGCTAAAATTGAACCAATTATCATTTGTTTTCCCTTTGGCCTATTTTTAATTTATTCTGGTATCTACTTTCTTCTGCTTTCATTTGGATTGAGGCTTTTCTATGTTTTATTGTATTGCCATTCTTGTTGTTTGCATGATTTTCCTTATATAAAACTCAGGATAAATAAACCTATAGTGACAGTAGCTAGATTAATATTTCTCTACGGTTATGGCAGGGAAGGTTGGGGGTGATGGGGAACTAATAATGGGTACAAGAATTTTTTAAAATGTTCTAAAATTGATTGTGGTGATTATTGTGCAATTTCTTTTAATATATTTAAACCTTTGAATTGTATGGTATGTGAATTATATGTCAATAAAACTGTTAATCTAGTATATATTTTTGCTTTGCACATTCTCAACAACCAAAAGGGAAATTAAACAAAAAAACAGATGTAAGCATCAGCCCCGTCATCTTTACTGTCCTTGTCACCCTGCCAAAAAGTAGCTATAACATCTTTAGGTTCTAAAGAAAAATGACAGTGGCGTTCAGGGTAAGGTGAGGGGGCATAAAAGGAGCCTCGTGAAATAAGCTTGAGTTCAAGTTCTGCTTTTCTCTTAACAGGCTGTACAGTGTGCACCACTCACCTTGTCTCCCCATGTCTCCATGCCATCAGTGCTTCGGACTCTATAAATACAGTGTTTGTGATATTTCACCCCTGCTTAGGGCCAAGAATGGGGTGGCCATAAGCAATGGTGTGGCCGTACTGGTGCGGACTGATTGCGCACCAGGTAGAGGAGTTATCTTTGTAGTTTCATCTAGCCCAAACATTTGTGATCTCTCGACCTATTTCCAACATACTTAATACTGCCATGGCCCATCAATTTTGTTCCCTTTCTTTCTATTTTTTTTAACCAAGGTGGTTTATAAACCAGCACACTAACCCAATTGAGCTAGAAGACCATTTAATAGGATACGCTGACTCTGTTGTGTGGTTGTAAACGGTGTGCGCAAATGTATCTGAATACAATCACTCTATTTGGTGCCGGAGCTAATCCCATCAAGCTTGTTTTTAAATCTCAACAAATGTTATTTCAGAGCCTCGTTACCGAAATGAAAAATGTTAGTGTGTTTCTTGCAGATCTTCTGGCTCCTCCTCAAGGAGCTCACATATGTCTTCAAACAGAAATGTCACCCAGGGAGCAACATGTTGTGTCCTTGCTCTGTGTCTGTTGTTTCCAAGACCCCCTGTGTGACCTGTCTCTTTCCTAATGCTTGCTAAGTACCTGATACTTTCCTAGGCAGGAAGCTTATATCAACCAATTAACATTTAATGAGAGGAAACCGACTGATTAGAATGCTTTTCGTGGTACTTTAGCTAATAAATGTTGTATATTCTTTTGACTGCATGTAGTCAGCATGCGGCTGCCCCCTCCCAATGCACCCCCTCCTCTTTCGTTCACAGCTCTGCTGCTCTCTGGGGCTCTCTGCAGTAAGCGGCCTCAACAGTTGGCCTTAGTTAATTGGGTGAAAGTTTTGGACCAAATTACTGAAGTAAATATTTTGATTAAACTTTGCTTAGAGCAGCAAATGAATGAAGCTTCTGAATCCAAATCAAGACCAAATCATTGCAACCATGCTTGATGGAGAACAGGGTGAGGCACAGGCAGCTGAAAATGATTTCACCTGTGTTTACAAAGGCAGTTCGGGCTCGGCCCCCAAGGCTCCAACAGAGGGGCAGGGAGGTGTCAACTCGGCGGCAGAAGCCTATCCCGAAAAATAACCGGATTTCGCTACTGTGCCAGACCTGTTGGTCTTGAATTATGGGAAGCGCTCTAGGACGAGGGGAGTCAAAATCGTCTACATTAATTATCTCCAAACTTTTCAATCAAGTTTTTGCAGGGGGGAGGGATTGCTCAGTGAGATCCCCACTTTATTTATAAATGATCTACATGTATCCCAGTAAATAGCTAATATCTCAAAGCACGACATAGTTGTACACTTGGAATGGTGAACATCATCAATGATTATGAGTAAGCTCACATTTGAAAGAGTCGCGCTGATTTGTTATGATTCAGTAAATTCTCTTTGTTTTAAACTCCTGATGTGACTGCAGTTCAAATACAGATAAAGAGCACTATAGGCCTGCCATTTTCATTTCCTTATTGTCCACCTGTGCTTGTCTTACATATACTACCGTCATATCTTTTGCTTCCAGATTCTTTACAGGATTTTTTTTTTAAGCCAGGGACCTTTTTTAAAAAAAAATTGGTTTTGTCAAAAACAGACAATGTAGTGAAGTCGTCTGCAAATCCGCTTCTGCAGGCCACGCCGATGGAAGCGGATTGCAAAACACACTAGGTGAAAGCTCGAGTAATGACTCTGCCCTCAACTTCTCGGGTCCAGCCACGCCACGTGTGCTGTGTATGTGGGACAAGAGGAAGGAATTGAGGGCACCCGGGTGCGTTAGGCCAGGTCGGCTAGAGAAACAAATCCAGTGACATGCCTTTAGGTACAAGAAGAACTTATGTTAAACAACTTGGCATCAAGAAGGCACCTCAATCCTGTCCGGCTTAAGTCCCTAAGTCCAGTGCTAGTTGGGCAGTGCCTCTTCAGACGCGCAGGGCCAGAACGGTGCTCCGAGCTCAGGGCTGGTGGGTGCAGAGGCGCGTGAGCCCCAGGTCAGGGGGAACTCGGCAGGGTGCCGGCGGCTCTCAGGGTTGGGGGGCTCACATGCAGCCACCCCTCAAGGAAGGCAGAGGGGCAGAGAGAGAGTACCCAGAGTCCTTCACGCTCATACAAAAGACCACACCCCCAGGGATTGTCATGGAGCTACCACCTGATTGACAGGTTTGACCCCACCTCCAGCCAGGAGCGTCTGGTTGACATCACATCTGACTACCACACAATTTACTGAAGATTAGACAAGGTTGATTTCTGTATTGTTTCAGAACGTTTACTATTTGAGGACAAGTTCTAATATTTTCTTCCAGGAGAAGGCACCGTCTCATGTAGGGTGATCTGAGCACTCCCAGGAAGCCTTTGTAGCTTCTAGAAATCTAAAATTTTTATTATAGATATTTGTTATTTTTTTTATTCTCCAATATTAGAAGGAAAAAGCATGATATTGAAGCAAGGGTGTCACTTTGGTCATCAGCTAGGTGTGAAGTCAGCTCTGGACTCTGGCACGTTCTCGATTGTGCCCGAGGAAAATCTGAAACTTCTCTGTGCTTCAATCTCTTCATCTGTTAGATGGGGGTGATCCACCTACCAGATTGGGATGCTCTAAGAATTGGAGATAACATATATACATTGCATAATCCAATGACTGATGGCAAATACAACAGATTAACTATTTTTACTCATTATTCTTGTTGATGTAATAAAATCTTCATAAAAAATTAGTATCCTCATACACTTTAAAACCTTATCAGATGTTAGTTAATGAGGCAGGATTAGTGGGTTATGGAAAGTGTAGTGGGTTGTGTTGTTAACCACAAGATCAGTGGTTCGAACCCACCTAGCTCCAGGAGAAAAAAATGAGATTGCCTACATTTGTGAAGAGTTAAAGTCTTGGACACTCAAAGGGAGAGTTCTACCCTATTCTATGGGGTTGCTTATTGATGGCTGTGCGTTTCAGTGTGTCTGTGTGTGTGTGCATCCTAAAACTAGGAGAGATCACTAGTGTCCTATGGAACCTATAGATTGTGGGTATGACTTTCTGGCCCTGTGAGCCATTGTTGTTCTTGCTGTGAGGTGCCATGGAATCAGTTCCATCCCATCGCGCCTCTGGCACAACAGAATGAAACAATGCCCGCCCCGTGCCATCTTCCCAGCTGTTCTTCTGCTTGAGCCCATTGTTGCAGCCACTGCCTCAATCCATTCCGTCAAGGGCTCTCCTCTCTTTCATAGCCCTTCCACTTTACAGAACATGATGTTCTTTCCCAAAGGCTGGTCTTGCCTGATAACATGCACAACGCACATGAGACCAAGTCTCATCATCCTTAGGCCATTCTGGCTGTACTTCTTCCAAGGCAGACTGCTTTGTTCTTTTGGAAGTCGTGGTGCTTTCAAGAGTCTTCCCCTCGCACCATACTTTAACTGCATGGATTCTCCTTTGGTCTTCCTTACTCAGTGTCTAACTTTCACATGCATCTGATTGAAAATACCGGGGCTTAGGTCAGCCATCGTTATTGTAATTCCCAACCAAATGACTGGGTAGGGCTATGCAAATGTGAGGTGCTTGTGCCCTACCAAGGTGATTGGAGATGAAAACAAACAAACAAACAGACCAAAAAAAACCCCAAACAAAACAAAATTCCCTGCCATTGAGTCAATATGAACTCAAAGCAACCCCCTGTGGGGTTCTGAGACCGCAACTGGCTAAGGGAGTGGGAAGCCAAGCTTTCTCCCCTTAGCTTGCTAATAATGCAGATATGGTACATGACAGTGGTAGGGGTGGCGCCATACAAATAAATTGTCTGAAACCCTAATGTGGGATTGGTTATTTTTTCCAATTTACTAGGCTTAAAATGAACCATCTCAGAGGCAGAAAGGGGAATATCACTACCATCATGAAATGAGTCTGTAAATGAAGTGGCTCCTTTGGACCTGAGAACCCTGCACTGAACTTCCTTGATCCATGAGAAAGAGAAATCCGAGACGGCAGGAAGTACTGGCAGAGAAGTGGCAACAGCAGAGATAGCAGAGACAGGAGACCAGCAGGAGGTGGCTTTGGGGCCCATTGCACAAGAATACTGAGCACCTTCTATCAGGAGGTCTGCTGGTAGAGGAAAGTGTCTCCGGGTACATGGAAGGAGCGGAGTTTGCCAGAGAGAGGCATGCCTGTGGGTATGTCCGAGAAGGATATCCTAGTCTTTTCTGATCCTAAATTCTACCCTGTTACTTTCCTAATAAACCCCATGTGTTAGTCTGGGTGGACTAGAGAAACAAATCCATATACACTCATATGTGTATAAGAAAGAGCTTTATATACAAGAGCAGTTCAATATTGAGAAAACATCCCTGCCCTTCCAGATCAAGTCCACAAGTCTGATGTTAGCCCACATGTCCGATACCAATCTATATAAAGCCCTCTTCAGACTCATGAAACTCATTTAATGAAACTTATTTAATGACACTGAATGCAGGACGATCACAGGTCTGTGGGTGGGAAGTCTTGTGGATCCAGTGGTATTATAAGCATCTCAGCGCTGGCAGGGGTCTCCATGTGGCTTCTCCAGCTCCAGAGGTCTGGCTCCATCAGCCTCTCTCCATGTGTCTTCTCCACAGGGATGTCTCACAGGGAATGAGAGAGAGTGTGTGTGTCTCCTGCCTCCAAGGAGGAATACAGGAATTCCCAGAATCCTCAGGAGAAGGCCATGCCCACACTGTGGTATCATTGGCTATGGCCTGATTGACAGCTTGACTCTACCCCTTCACTCATAATCCTCTCAAATTGACAACAGATTACATAACTACCACACCCCATAATTGTGAGTATTGTCTGTGAGTGCTGTGTGGCATGTTAATGAATTCCTGAACCCAGCAGAGAAGTAGAGGGTGCCGTAGGAGAGAAGGGTGGTGTCAGACTGGTTAAAAGGTTGGAGAAGGGGGCATGTCTAACCATTTTCTCCTTCATAGAAATCAGCCGTGGGTAGCTGATGCTGATTATCTTGACTCTCCTCCTCCCACGTTGTGAAGTTAGAAGATGTTGCCCACACACCTTTTTTCCCAGTGGAGAAGGACTGACTATAAGGTTGGGTAGGAACTGACACTGAAGTACATTGAGTCAAGGATATGAACACAGAAGGTAGAAGTCCAGGTCCACCTGGGAGATAATGTCATAGATAATATGCAGAAGTACACCTAGGATGTGAAGAAAGCCAAGTCTCATGAATGCTCTGTATACAGAGTGTTTACAATGTATTAGGTGCTGTCTTCTAAAGACGCTATAATAGAACTTGGGCTTCTAATGGCAAGATCAACCGCTCTAACCCAGCAGCTGCTCAACTGGAACTGTAAGGCAATCTTCTTCTATAAAGATTTACAGTCTTAGAAGCCTTATATAAGGTAGCTATGCCTTACAATCCACATGATGGAAGTAGCCTTGGTTTGGGGTTTATAAGAGGACCAGAAGCAAGAGAACAGGCACCTTACTTTGAATTCCACTCTTCTATTTGGACTTATTTAGAGCAAGTAAAATGAGGTGCTTTAAGAAAGAAACTCCCCAAACTAATTTTTTTACCTTCACTGTTGTGGAGTGTGGGTTGGTAGACAGCATTCCATATTCACAGTGAGGGATCCAATCACTTCCCATCTTGTCCGTCTACCTCCGTCTAGATCCTTGGGATCCACTCAATTCTGTTGAGGATGAGACCAGGGCAAAAATCACATTTAGCAAGATTTGTGGGCAAAGTTCAGAAGGAATTCATAGCATTTCACTCATGTTCCACTGGCCCACACTCAGTCACATGGGTACCTGGGTACATAGGAGAAACCTGGAAGGTTCTGGCTCTGCTACCAGAAAGAAGGGGCTTGCTATAAATGGCTTTCAAACATTTGTCCTACAACCTACACTAAGGAACAGATTTCACAGGAACACCCAGTAGATCCCCACCTCCCCCAGAATTTATAAAATATTTTCCACATTACATGAGATTCTTTTTTGAGGTTTTCTATTCTATTCTACTCAAACTAATGCTGATTGTGCCACATTCAAGCAATTTCATGACCTGACAGGTGGGGAAACATGCTTCTAGATTGCGAGTCTGAATACAATATCTAACTAGTTATTTCTAGCAGAATAGAATGAGGTCCTCTGGGTGTCAGGCAGGGTCTAGGGTGCCACAGCCAGCCAGCTGGGGAGCCTGGTGATAAATTAAAAACTATCTGACAGGTAGCTTTGGAAACAGCACAGCTCAGAGGCATCACCTGTATAGTCAAAGGTTCAACCTGGGAGGGGACAGTGTTTCAACATTTTCCCTTTCAACACAGCAGCCTTAAAATGGAGTTAAAAATAAATGCAGGAGCCAACTAAACACAGAGCTCTGGTGCTTGGTGAATGTCTCTCCTTATCTCCTCCAACATTTACAAGTGATGAAACAGAATGCCTTTCTCATTAGCTGTACTTCATGCTCAACAGCCCTCCATCTCCCCACCCCCCACCCCCCACCCCACAAACAAGGATTGGTACCTTCTACTTCAGATGCCACTACTTTAAGAAAGCGGCCCAGTGAAACTGGCCCAGTGAAACTGGAAAGTTGTCCCTGCAGAATGGGATATGTTTATACATTATTCATATTCAGATATTTACATTGCAATGTAAATGTGCATCTCTCCATCGGTCATTGCACGGAACCCGCTCGGTATTATAGGGGTTTTGAATTTCCACCTGGGAATTGGGCTAGAGAAATGTATTGATAAGAAAATTTCAAATTAGCTCTAAAGAAAGCTTATATATATGTATGATTACAGAAACACATACACACACAAGTTCTGGGAGGTTACCCAGTTGTAGATTTTCAAATTGTGGAGTGCATGTAATGTATTGTACAACATTGAATCTTGCAATAACCTCTCCAACCCTCCCCTGCTCCCTCATAGCCATCACTAGTCTTAGAATGAAGCTGATTGGCTTTAGGTTACTGTCCCCAGGGTAAAAGTTACCTCACCTTATGCAAGGGAAAGTCGAAAAGTATTGCTACAAAATCATGGAACCCTGGATTAAACAAAAGTACCCAAATGTGAAGCTGTGGTCTCTCAACATATCCTTCACCGAGGCCAGAAGTTGGAGTTTCCACCCCCTGCTAGCCCTTTCCCAAGGAATTCTACACTCTATAATTTACACTATGTCAAGGCTGCAGTGTGGACATCATTGGGGACTCTAATTGTGTTTCTTTTTAATGCTCTTTGAGTTTGGGGAACAAAAAGAAGTCTGAAGGGGCAAGACGGCTGTAGGACCGATGGTATCAGGTTTTCTGATGAAATTCTCCGGGGGCAACCTTTGATGTCCTCCAAGAAAGAGCTGGTGCATTGTCGTGAAGGGGACCAAAAAATCCTCGGTGCAATTTTCCTTGCATTTTTTCTTCTTCACAATAAACCCCTGTGATCATCCAGTTTCTTTTAAGAAAACCTACCAAAATTACTCCTTTGGCATTTCCAACACAGAGCTGCCGTAAGTCTCTGAGCTGACCTCTCTTCCTTGAATTTCATGGCCTAGCGGATCCCCTTCAATGGAAGGGCAGCGAAAAAAAGGAAGCCCCCGACAAGATACGTGGACACAGTGGCTGCCACCGTGGATTCAAACAGAGGAACGATTGTGAGGAGGGCGCAGAACCTGGTGTGTGAGGTTGTTTTGTTCTGCTATGCAGATGATCACTGTGAGTCGGAACCACTAGCACCCCAACAAGCACATCCCCTTGGAAGCTACTGTTGGGGATGGTTTTTTTGTTTGAAGGCAGTCTAGCAAGACGAAGACAACTATATTACCACCTCTATTACTATAACTATCCACGGATGGTAGAGGCATGGTTAAACAATTTTGGGGGGGCGGGGGTAATAAATCTCTTCACACATGAGCTAGAACTCGTAACAATTAATTTTTTTGTTTGCCTTTGTGTATGGATAGTTGCTAGTTTCCTATTCTTGAAAAGTCTGTTACAAAATAAAGTCATAGGCGAGGGCAGCATGAAACAAAAGCCAGACTGCTGTCTATTAATGGCAGCAGTGCATGTATGGAGTCTAAATTGCCTTTGTTAAGCAAAAGGTCACTTGTAAGTGTGTTCTTAGTTTGTAGATTACTTATATAACCAGAGCACAAGAGGTAAAGTTTCAAGAACCCTCAATGATTGAACCCCATGAGCTGATGGGCAGAGCCCCTGAGAATGCTGTGGCCCACATCACTGCAGGCTCCAGGTCACTGTCCAGTCCCACCAGAAAAGGCTGCCCTGTTTTTATATTAGGTGTCACCCCAATGTGAAGAAGGACTACGTGTTCTTGGCCAGACTGAAATGTGTCTTTCTCTTGGCCTCCCGTGGACCAAGTTAACACAACAAGCTCGGGCCGCTCTGCTTTTATGATGAACAGAATTATTGTTACAGTTAAACTGGCTCAATGAACGAACTTCCCACTCTCCCCATCCCAGAGAGAAAAGCAAAACTAGACACAGGTCAGGCAGAAGGGTTTCCCAATCTGAGGGGAGGAGCAAATTTGGTCCTGTGAAAATCGAGTGTAGATGTTAAGTTAGGTGTGTGTGTTGATCACAACAAACACGGTTTGTTTACAGACTCTCAACCCCTCTGAGTACTGGGAGCTAGGACTGCTCTAAATTAGTAATGGGGTAGGTTGTGGTCTCAATGAAAGAGGGTCTGACCCCTATTTAAGGGCCAGGTTTCCGTTTCATTGTGATTCTTACATAGGGTGCATATTTTCATAACAGGCCATTCTCATTCATTTGCATAATGACAAGGTTCCCTTTTTCTATAGCCTTGTTCATAATTAGGGGGTTTTGCTTCTGACATAAGCCATATGAGTTTCTACTGTTCAGTTATTGGTATGAACATCTGTGGCATAAATCAGACTCAGGGAGTAACCATTGTCCCTCCATGCAATGATTATGTTTTAGTTCATGGGTTCTCATCATAATCTGAGGCAGACTGCAGTCTTCAGGTGTCTGTAAACATTTGGCCATATTGCTAATGTCATTTAATTAGGACTCCACAGCTTGCCGGAAAGAGGGAAGAGAATTTCCTTCTAAATGGAGCCAGGCAGGGCACCAGATGTGGCACCTGAGGTGGCTGAGAATTCAGTTGGAAACATCAGAGAAACGGGGCTCAGCCCTCCTGATAACATTTAGCACCAAGTCACTGCCCCACTATCTTAGAGAGTAGATTTCCCCGCCACCCACCCCCCCTCATTCTCTTGTGTATGATAGGATGTTGATGGATTATGTCTGTTGCAGAGACACAAGGAGAGCAAGGTGACTCAAGTCCCAAAATAGCCCTTTTGAGTGCATTAAGAGACATGGACAGGAAGGAGGGAGAGATGGAGCAGGAATTGGCGACAAGTTGTTCATAGTGCGCTCTCATCAGCATTGATTCATCTTAAGTGATTGTTCTCAGCAAAGAATGACACTGTCCTTTGCTTTAATTTTCAATGGTAAAAACCCTCTAAAACTATACAATTACCTGATGATTAGATGGATTGCCCATTATTGTAATTTAACAATTTACTCATTGTTTCTCAGCTGCCTGGGGTTTAGAGTGGGTGCTGTGCACAACTCTGTTTGATAATGTGGTGATTGCGTGTCTGGATGCTCTACAAATGAAGAAAAGCAGCGCTGAAGTGAGAATTAAAAAAGTCTCATTTAAATTTACGTTAACTAGACAAACAATACTGGAAGAAATTTTAATGTAAGTAATTTTGTCACTCACAACAGCAACAGACGATTGCAACTAAAATAATAAACGTGCAGGAAATTATGAAGAAAATCCTAAAATTATTAAGGACAAAAAAACAAAGATTTACATAAATGGGCAAGTAAGACTTGGTAATGCGCTATCCCTAAGTTAATTTACAAACTTAATACAGTCTCAATAAAATCAATAAAAATTCCATTACGTTAGTCTACAGAATAGTAAAATAGAAAAAGACTATTGAGGGAGATATGTGCTTCCAGATATTAAAATGACTATAAAAACTCTCCACACTCACTGCCACTGAGTCAATTCTGACTCATAGGAGAGGAACAACCGGCCCCTGTGGGTTTCTGAGACTGTAACTCTTCATAGGAATAGGCACCTCATCTTTCTCCTGTTGAGTGGCTGGTGGTCTTGACTGTTGACCTCGAAGTTAGCAACCCAACATATAACCACTATGCCACAGGGCTCCATAATAATTAAAATTATGCAGTAGCAGCATAGGCTAGGAAAATGAACCAACAGACCAGAATTGAGAGTTGAGAAATAAAGTCAACTTTAAATAAGAATTTTGCATATGATGAAACCATCATTAAAAATCAATTGTGTTATTATTAAACTCAGAAGAAGTGGATACATAGAGACAATAACTGATGCTATGGTTGATCGGGGATTGAAGGGAATTGTGGTGCAGGGAGGGTGAGGGGAACTGGAGAGCTAATAATGAGTAGGAGAGAGCATTAGAACTGATTGTGATGATGTATATGCAACTCTTTAAAAAAGTGATTTAAGGAAACAACAAATGATCTAAAATCAATGGTGAGGAGGGTGTAGGATGCATGGTAGGACTTGATCAAGGATAATGAAGCCAAGAATTACTGAAAACCAAATGAAGGTTAAACATGATAGTGGGACAAGAGGAAAGTAAAAAGAAATAGAGGAAAAAGCAAGGAGGCAAATACATTTATAGAGGTCCAAATACAGGTATGTACATATGTAAATATATATAATGATAGGGAAATAGATCTATGTATATATATTTATATGTTAAGTATTAAGGTAGCAGACGGACATTGGACCTCTACTCAAGTACTCTCTCAATGCAAGAACACTTTGTTCTTTTTTTAAAATCATTTTATTAGGGGCTTATACAACTATTATCACAATCCATACATACATCAATTGTGTAAAGCACATTTGTACATTCATTGCCCTCATCATTCTCAAAACATTTGCTCTCCAC
>NW_022111320.1:3215671-3216534 GCF_000313985.2 Echinops telfairi | reverse complement strand
AGAAAGAAGTGCAGTTAACACGGCCATTATTTAAATTTACACACCAGCCACTAAAACTAGGAAAGATAAATTAAAAATCCTACCAACTTCTTCAGTCTGAAATTGATCAAGCACGCAATCAATATGTATCGATAATTCTTGGCCATTGGAATTCAAAAGTTGGAGACAAAAGTGAAGGATCCGTAGTTGATCCTTGGTGATCCAAATATGGCCTTGGTGATAGAAACAAAGCTTGAGATTGCATGACAGGATTTTGTAAGACCTGTGACTTCCTCGGTGCAAATACAGTTTTCAACAGCATAAACAGCACCTATTTTTGTGGATGTCATCAGATGGGATACATAGGAATCAAATTGACCACCTCTGTAGGAGAAAATGATGGAGAAGCTCCATGTCATCAGCCAAAACGAAGCCAGGACCCAACTGTGAAGAAGACCATCAACTGTACACATATAAATTCAGGTTGAAGTGAAAGAAAATTAAGAAGTCTACGGGAGCCAAAACACAACCTTGAGCAAATCCATCTGAATTTCAAGAACATCTCAAGAATGATTTAAGATATTGAACAGTATTGACCAAAGACCTTAACAAGCTATGGGATGACATCAAGGACATCATACCCGAAGAAAGAAAAAGGTCATTAAAAAGACAAGAAAGAAAGAATAAAACAGGTGGTTGTTAAAAGAGATTCTGAAATTTGTTCTTGAGTGTAGAGTAACTAAAGCAAATGGAAGAAATGGTGAAGTGAAAGAGCTGAACAGAACATTTTATTTATTTATTTATTTAAACATTGAGCGCTGCTCATGTTGTTTGGGGACTGTTACTCCTTACGGGAGTAGAAAGCCTCCTCTTTCTCTAGCAGA
>NW_022111320.1:3211443-3214480 GCF_000313985.2 Echinops telfairi | reverse complement strand
ATGTACATGTCTTTATCTAGAGCTCTATAAATTCCCTTTGCCTCCCAGCTCTTTCCTCTATTTCCCTTGATTCTCTTCCTGTCCCACTATCATGCTCAGTCCCCACCAGGATTTCAGCACTTCCTCTTTGTTACGTTCCCCTTGATCCTGCCCTTTTTAAACAGAACATTTAAACATTTTAAGCTCAAGAAGACAAAGTAAAATATTATAATGAAATATGCAAATACTTGGAATTAGAAAGTCAACAGGGAAACACACTTCAACATCTCAAGGTAACAGAGCTAAGGAAAAATGCAAGCCTTGAGTTGCAATATTGAAGGATTCTATGGGCAAGCTATTGAATGATGCAGGGAGCAACAGAAGACAATAGAAATAATACATAGAGTCCCTGGGCCAAAAAATATGAGCCGGGGTTCAACCATTTCAAGAGATCAATTATGATCAAGAACTGATGGTACTGAAGGTAGAACTGCAAACTGCACATTAGCCATGAAGAAAGATCTGAAATGAGGGGAATAGCAATAGAAATGTACACCGTACTGTATAAAGTAGAGGGTCAGCAAAGAAGAGGAATGGTCTGGATGAGATGGATTGACATAATGGCTGCAACAGCGGGTTCACGCACACTAACTGTGAAGATGGCCAAGGACTGGGCAGTGTTCTGTTGACCATAACATCAGTATGAGTTGAAGCCAACTGGAATACACTTAACAACAACAATATATTGTGGGGTACAATGAAACCCTTTAATAGAATACAACACAACAGATCTACATGTGTCCCATTAATACAGTTGTTAAGTGCTTCTAACAGAAGATCAAGAAACATCATTTGGAGCACAGACTATTATAGGCAAAGGCATTTGGGGGCAGGTGTTCATACAAACACGAGCATGATTTTCACCGAGTGTAAAGAATAAAGGTAATTTTTTATGTTCCCTTTTAATCCTTTTCATATTAAATTAATCTTACATACGCATTTAAAATTTTTTAAAAGTTTCCCTTAAACAATGTTGATAATTTATTAAGTGGGAAAATGTAGGTCACAAGTTAATATGAGAGTAGAATTATATCGTAATGTTTTTTAGGTGATGAACTTTATGAGAGCAGATTGACAGATCTTTTCCCCCCAGTGCAGCTTGTTCCTAATAAAATGATACTGTTTCCATAGTGTTAAACAAACCCTAAAACAAAACTACCTTATAGGAGTATCGATCCAATGACCTCTTAGACGAACCCCTTCCTCCTCACCTTCACCAGCATTGACAGCTGTATGTGCACCACGTTCAGGTGAACAAGACACCCCATCCCTCAAGTCCATAGCCACACCCCTCGTTCCCTTCCTGAGCTCAGGATACAGGGTTAAATTGAGCATCAATTGAAAAAAGACCTGGAGCTTGTTTTCCCACATGCCCCGAGTCTTGCTTTCGTTGTAAACTGGCATATGAACAGTAGAAGGCCTTTTTATGGAGAACCACAGGTTTTAAAGTGGTGATTTTATTTCTGATTTGTTTTTCATTATTTCCTGGAGCGATTGAGGTTTCAGAGGCAGTGGGGGGAGTGAGAATGCCCTTGGAGAGTTCCGGGCTTTGAATTTCAGAACTGGGCCATTGAGAAGTTCACACTCAAGCTCACAAAAATAATGTCACAGGGTCACCGGCCAATGGGGCATCGGCACTGGGGCTGGGGCTGGGGTTCTGTGTGTGTGCTGCAGCAGCCTTTCACCCTGCCACACTTCTTTCTCTTTCTTTTTTTCCCCCTTTATATCAACATGCTGTAGCCTGTGACACCAACTAAATTAATCACTCACGGCACTAAGGGAAGTCACCGCAGGATACAGAATAACAAAGACAACAAAATGATTGCAAGGCTGGAGAGAAGGGACTGGCTTGTGAATAGAACTCACACCCCCTCGCCAGCTGTGTCCTCACAGGGGCTGGAGCTGCAGATTAAATTGGGGACTGTGTTTTATTCCATTTATGTGGATTTCAGAATGGCCACAATACAGTGCCAAGGACCCCTCTGAGGGGAAATCCCCTCGGATGCTTGCTCTGCTGTCAGCACAAAGGTTTACCTGAGCACCGGGGCTACTCCCGGGAGTCCTTCCAGGCCTCCCCTTGGGCAAGCTCTGCTTTTGGGCTGAGTGATGGCTGAGCCACCAGGATCCAGAGCACACGGGGTCCTTAGAGTCAACCAAGAAATCAAATCTCCAGCAGCCAATATGATGTGGTCCCAGTCCCAGGTGGGCATCGTAAGCACTTGTACAAGAGCCCCAGATAATGAAGGAAAGGGAGTGGGTGGGGGGTGGAGGTGAGGCTGACAGCTTCTTTGACCCAGGAAAGACAGGGACCCCCGATAAAACAAAACAAAACAAAAATTATCTTCTAGTTGCAGGACAGTGAGTTCAGTCCTGTCCTAGCAATGCATCTGGATTAATGGACAGATGTCAACCTCCAATGGACTGTCCAAAGGCGACCCAAGCTCTACTCTTGATTCTTTCTTCTTCCACATTTCTCCTAACAACCTAGATAAAAGCAGAGAAGGTGTGCTCACCAGATTACAGGTGGACGTGTATAGCTGACAAGACTCCTAGAGCCATAGGCAGCAAGTCAGAAATAACAAGATCAAATGTAATGAGGATGATAATAATGATACATTTTATAATAATTGTTTTTTAAAAAGGTACACTGCTGACTTTGAGTCCCCAAAATCAATTGAAGGAAGTTAAAATGATGGATATCTAACCTGACAGCAAGCCATCCACAAGAAGTACCAGAATTTATGTTGAACACAGATTCCGGAGCCAGCAGAGTGACAAGCTAATGCCAACAGAAGACTAGTGAGTGGAAGGGGGGAGGTGACAGTTCCTCTTTTGTCATCACTCAGACCCTATCTTTGGAAGACAGCGGTCCACACAATGTATCCTGAGTCCCAGAAAGAGCAGAAGAACCGGAGTGCCCACGTTGCAGATGGCCAGGGGGGGCTCAAAAGAAAGGACAGTGGTCTCACAAAGTGGCACAGTTCAGGGTTGGATGCGA
>NW_022111320.1:3196422-3210367 GCF_000313985.2 Echinops telfairi | reverse complement strand
GGCTCACCACCCATTTATCCCTCCGCCTTTCAATTAGCCCCACATGTGTTTATCGGCCAGGCTGGCAAAATTAACTAACTCAAGGTGGAAGGAGGCCACCATGTAGCACAGCAAGACTGTGAGTTTTCCATGTGCCAAGCACCTAACTTAGAGTGTAGCTTGGCCTGAGTTGTCTTTCTTGTAACTCACTAAGGAAGGTTGCCCGAGAGCAAAGGAAAGTTCAACTATAAGAAGTTGTGGCGCGTGGGTAATAGTGAAGTCAGACTTGAGTCCATGTTCAGGCCAGGGAGGTGAAAAAGATCTATTGCGCTCTCTAAAATACATTCAGAAGTTTCCTTGCAAACATTGGCATTGTTACACCAAGCTATTTGGGTTCAGTTAGGATTGTATAGCTAGTCAGCCAACTAAAGAGCAGTATTTAGTCCTTCAACGGTTCTCTCTTTCTTCTTCACTGCAGCAGGAGTGTCTCGAATCTAGCGTGAGTTGAGGGAGGGAGAGGTTTTCATTATATATAAAATGAAATTTTAATCTCCACCGAACCAAGTTTAAAAACTGAAAGCAATGGAATAATTTTGAAAAATTGGATCAAGATGCCATAAAGAAATCTGCTTCACATCAGGATTGGGGGAGGGAAAGACCCAGTTAAAAGTATTCTTTGTCGTCGGGGGATCTAACTGTGGTTAACCACCCACGCCCAAGGTCAGTGGATGAGCCGTAGGTGTTCAGAGCTGGTTTGTGCTACATATGCAGTGTCGCTCAGCATGGAATTCTGCTCACGGTTGTCACTCAAGGGCCTACGCTGACACTGGCGCCATCTGGTAGTACACTTCCATAGCCTTCATGTCAAGGGGGCAGGGTACCACAAAACAAACCTTGCCCTGAAGTGCTTCTCCCAGGCCTGGCCTTTATTTCAGCTCAAATTTTGTTGGCCAGTCAGTCAGTCACATGGCCACACCTAACTTGGGACAGGAGATAAAACCTCAGAACCCAACACACTGCCAACACAACACAGTGACCCTACAGGATGGGCTAGAACTGCCCCGCCTTGTCTTTTCTCCTGTGCAGCTGTTGGTGGTCTCAAACTACTGACCTTGTGGTTAGCAGCCCAATATGTAACCACTGTGCCACCGACAGAGGGAAGTAAAATAAAATCCTCCGCAAAGCTTAAAAGGAGGAAGGCTAAATATTGGTTTTGAACCCTTAAGTGTAGAACGTTCGGGGGGTGCATTAAGCGAATTTCTGTTTCTACCCTAGCAAGTTGAGATTGCTTTAAAAGCCGGTCTTTATTTTCCCTCTCCCCAAAGAGGGGAAAGAGGCACAAGACATTGTGATAACACTTAGGAGCCTTGGTGCTGTAGTGGTCTACAGGTTGGTCTGGTAAGCACAAGGTCAGTGGTTTCTACTCACAGAAAGATTTAGGGTCTCAGAAACACGCGGGGTGCAATTCTACTCTGTCCAGTAGAGTTACTACGGGTCGGAATTAACTGGGTGGCAGTGGATATGCTTTTTGCTGTTACTGCTGCTGTTGTTGAGTGCAGGGGACAGCTGTGTGGGCTACTAGCTTCAAGCCAAAGGCCCCCAGGGAGTACAAGCAGTTGTAGTTGACTGCTAATCTATAGGTTGATGGTTTGCCCTCACCCACTAACACTGCAGATGAAAGGCCTATCTCTCTGCTTCCATTAAGATCCCAGCTGAGAAACCTGTACCTCATGCCCGGTGTAACACATGGAGTCCCCGCACGTTGGAGTTAACTCAATAGCAACCGGAATCCACTTGAAGTCAGTGTGATAGCCGGTGTTTGTCTCACTGTCAGTCCATCACCCTCTGTCTGTCACCTAAACACTTTGCCTACAAGGGATTGCCTTTGGCCACCATGGAATGGACCCAGCGCAGAATGCAGGGTGGTTGGGCTGAACTGAAGCAATGCAATTCCAGTCCTTGGAAATTTGAAGAGAAGGGCAGAAAGGGCAGAAAGAGAAGGGCAGACTAGGCCACTTTGAGGGGACCACAATCTCTGGAAGTGGCTTCCTTTGAGTCCAGAACCCATTTTCAATGTTGCTCCAACAGCCTTGGTCCAGGAAGCAGGGACCCGATGTGACCTGGGTGGCTTTGAAAGATGATGCTGAAAGAGGGCTCTTCTTGAGAGGGTCTTTTAATTGGGGGGGGGGGGCAAGTGCAGGAGAAAATCTCAGCGTTCCTTTCCAACCCCAGAGACCCACTCTCAAGGTGGAAAGTATGCTAGGATTAGACACTTTGAGAATTACCTTCCCATGAAGGTACCTTGGATTTTTATGTTACTATATCTAGAATCACAGGGCTATGGACACATCAGTAAAAGGTAAACATTTAATTCTATGCAATAGAGACTTGACGGAAGGTACTAGGCTCTGGTAGCTCCTTGGGACTTTCAGGGAGTGTCACTTATTTGCCTGTGATACAGGCTATGTGGATCAGTCTTCACAGTGTGAGCTGGCATTTGTGTGTGTGTGTGTGTGTGTGTGTGTGTGTGTGTGTGTGTGTGATTGGTTCTGTGATTTTTCCTGCTATCAATGCCACCTCCATCTTCCCCACGCGGTTGCTGGAGTCCTTTCATGTTCGCGTCCTCTGTAAGAAGCCTTCCGCTTGCTAACGATGCTCACTCTTAACAAATGCATCAGAAAACAATGCACACCCCTGCCCCCTGGTAATCAGAGCAATTACTTAATGAGCACATCTCTATCTCCTCCAGGGTGGACTAATTAAACGGCTTCCATGCTGTTGTCAGGAATGGGCAGCGTGTGCTTTGTACTACTTTTGGAGAAGCTGAAAACTAATGTTGGGTTCTACAGAGAAACATTTTAAAAAGTATTCTTAAGGAGAGGGGCAGCGACAAAGAGGAAGGTCCTCAGAGAGAGGGCTGACACAATGGCTACGACAATGGACTGGAGCATAGGAACCATTGTGAGAAGGGGGCAGAACCCAGCAGTGTTTCCTGCTGTTGTGTGTACGATTGCTATGGGGTGGAGTCTACTCGATGGCACCTAACAATAACAGCTTACGATTCTTCTCACCCCTGTTTTCCCAGGCCAGGTTCAAAGCTAGCTGGTCACTGATTGGAAAGGCAGGGCAAACAATAAGTTTGCAGCTCACACTTGCAATTTTGAAGGCAGCGAGAACAATGGTTCTCAAAACCTTAGCACCCATCAGAATCTCTTGGAGGGCTTGCTGGGCCACACTCCAGAACTGGCATCTGGCACGGAGAACTTCGCTTCTAACAAGTTCGTTGGTGATGCTGATGCTGTTGTTCAGGGTTCACACTTTGAGGACCATGTGGCTTCCTCCCTTTCTCCAGAGCTCCTGAAGGCAGCAGAAGTACAGTTTTGTTTCTTTGTTGTTGTTGTTTTTAGTGACGGGCCATGGAGAGAAGTAGCCTTAAGCCTATTGTCATCCAGTCGATTTCAAAGCATCACTTATAAGACAAGGTAGAGATCGCCATGGGGTTTCCAAGACCGTGACCTTTACAGAAGCGGGCGTCATGCCTTTCTCTGAGGCAGGGGCCAGCAGGTTCAACTTGCCTGTCTTTTAGTGAGCAATCGAGTGCAGCCCCAGGGAAGGCTTCCACTCAGCCTTGACCAGTGGGTTCTTTTGAAAGATGAAGCAGCCTTCATGGGCACCTCATTTGGGTAGAGGGATGTAAACTCCAGGCTCAAATCCTGGATCTGCCCCCTAGTAATTCTATGCCTTTCAACTGGTTACTCTGATTCCCAGCTGTCTTCTGGCATACAGTGGACCTGGTAACTCCCTCACAGCCCCCAGTGCAAGGCTCAGCATGCCCTTGGTGCCCAGTCAACATTTCTTCCTCTCCCCTGGTCTTGGAGACCTGGGGTAGTTATGAGTGGTCTACTTACCCCTTGATGAACATGAAGGATGTTGATCTAGTAAACATGTGCCTCGCAAGCTTGAACACAGCCCACATTTATACCAAGAGATTATGATCAAAGTCCCCTCCCAGCAGCTGAGGAAAGCTCTGAAAAGAAGACTGTAAAAGGGTATGACACTTTCCAATTATCTGTATGCTCATCCCAGTCCTTCTCAAATCCCACTCGGCATGATTAATTCCACTCTTGGTACTGATCAAATAAAAGCACCGTAATGAGAGAACTCGGCGGGTGGCGAGTTGATTTCAACCCACAGTGACCCCATTTGATTCAGGGAAGTATTTTCCCACAGGGGTTTCGTGCCTGTGCTCTTTATGAATGCAGATCTCCAGGATTTTCTTCCATGGCACCGGTGGGCGGGTTTGAATTGCCCACCTTTCGGGTGGAAGTCCAGCACAAACTCATCGTGCCACCTATAGGTCAGCCTCAAAGAGCTCTCCTCTATCCAGCTCCCATCAAGCTTGTTCAGAAATGTAGACAGTTTCAGTTAATTATGACTTTGGGAACTTTATCAACGGCTATATTTTAAGTGTTAAAACCCACTGTGCAGCATTCTGATTCATAGCTACTTTATATAAAGTTTCTGGGTGGGTTTGGATCGATGACCTTCATAGTAATAATCCAATGCCTACCTAAATAAGGCTCCTTTTGTTAAGGCCTTACTTTTAATGAGTCAGACTTTGGACCAAGTTCTGTGTCTATATTATTCTATATGACTCTCACAACAAGAGGGACCCCTGGTAGGGTAGCGGTTACGCACTGGGCTGCTAACCACAGGGTCAGCAGTTTGATACCACCAGCAGTTCTGCTAGAGAAAGAGGAGGCTTTCTACTCCCGTAAGGAGTAACAGTCCCCAAAACAACATGAGCAGCGCTCACCTGTCTTGTAGGCTCTCGACGAGTCAGCATCAACTCGATGGCAGTGGGTTTGGTTTTGATTTGATTTTCTCAATTCACGGAGGAGGAAACCGAAGCTTGGCGAAAGAAATGACTAGTGGAAACCCCTAAGAACAAGAGCAGCACTGCAAAGTCTGGCCTGCCTGAGCCTTGAAACCTCAATAAGCTCTTCTTAACCTGGTCATCCCTCCCTTCCACTAAATTCTAGAAAGACAGTTTTGTAAAACTAAAGCAAATTGAATCCAATTGTCAACTCTTCCCTTAGTACATACAAGCAACCCAACTTTCCATGAGTATGAAAGCATGTTGCAATGAAATGTTAACATTCCCAAAGATTAGTCCTGCACGTAGGCTCTTAGGAAAGAGAGGCATTCGATCACAGATGTACCTTTCAGAAATAAATACCTTCAACCTCTGCAAGGGCAATAGCTGGCATTCTTTTTACAAACTAAAATTGACAACACTCCTCCTAGTCTGTAATGTGTGTGAGAGCCTCCAATCCTTAAGAGGCAAGACCTTGAAAGTAAAGTGAAAATGAAGTTTGATATTTAGAGCTGCTTAGTATTCAACGGCACAACTTGCCAAATACACATAAATTTAATGCACTTTTGATTGATCCCATAATTACAAAATTTGTTTAAAGCTGTTTTATTATCTTCTTATTTGACACAATATGGCACAATTTTGTTAGAGGATTGAAAACCAAATAAGACAACTACAGTTGGTAGCATTTCAAAGGCATATTCTCTTTAAGATGAAATCAATCCTGTTTCAAGTTTATTCCCCTGCTTTGTGATTGAGGCTCTAGGGGTGTATTTCGCTGAAAAATGTCTTTTTGATATTTTAGAAATTCTTTAGATTAATATGCAGCTGTCATTCCAAGGCAAATCTAGATCTGCTTTTATGTTTTCCTCTTTCCCCAGGCTGCAACTTATCTACCTCTCCAGGAGAGACAGTCCACTCCTTTCTGATTGGGGCTTGATGTTCCAGGTCAGACGGCAAACAATTCATCAGCTCATCATCATTTAGAGCATGTCACACTTCGTCTATTTACTTGAGTGGCTAGGCTTCTTTGCTTAACATAGACAACAATATCCTGACCTGCCCATTTTGTTACTCTCTAATGTCAATGCCTGCTTCCACCCACGTGCACACACGCACATGCACTCCCACCCACGGTGCGCCCCCTGTATGATCCCATTTCTCCACGTGTGTCAGTCTACAGCTTTGGCATTCATTGACTTTTGGTCCAGGCTTTATTTCATGTTGTTCCTTCTGTTTCAACTTAAAGGTCAAAGAACTTTCCTCTTGTGTCCTAACGGATGGCACCCTCTCAATTCCTCGCCCCCCCCCCCCCCCATCCTATTTCATTTCGTTTCTTTTCTTTTAAACAGATGCTGCCTTGTCAATGTGTGCATTTCAGGTATATTTCCCCAAAGTAAATTTCTACTCTTATGCCCATCCTATGGGACTACAAGGAGGATGAAAATTTCCAGAAATTTCGTTGTAAGAAATGTCAGAAACCAACCCCTTAAAACAAAACAAAAACCCATAAAACCCAACACAATGAAATCTAGCACTCTGCTAGTTCCAGAGCGCTTGTGAGGTACACACATTTGTGTTGGTTTCTGTAAAGAAGAAGGCCCTTCGTTGTGCTTTGTTTAATGGGATGTGGCCTCTAGCCCAGTGGCTAGAAAAGGTTATACTGATGACAGAAAGATTAGAAGCTTTGCTTTTAAGAAGCGGGATGCCTTTCTATGATAGAGACTCTACTGAAAAATATGGATTCCATCGCGTCAGTTCTTAAGCGGATCTGTTAAAGCACTCGATGGCCCACAGACCAAGTCCAGACACGCCTTCTTTGTGTAAGTGGAGTTGGGTTGGAACACGGTGGGCCTGCAGCTTGTCTGTGGCTGCGTTTCTGCTGCAGGAGCAGAAGCAGCTCGTGGCAGCAGAGACTGTATGATCCCCAAAGGGGAATATTTATTGTCTGGCCCTTTACAGGAAAAATTTGCCAATCCCATTGTAGATGTTCAGAGGTAGTGATATTCTGAAGCCTTTCTTTTCTAAGAAGAGCATGAATTAGTCAACCAGACCTATTGGTTGCTCTTGAGAACAGGTGATATGTGGGGTGTTGTTTTGAAGGCTCTAAAACAGGGAAGGTTGTGCCCAAAAGAACGACCCCCGCCTAGAATTTATAAAGACATTGCACATCACTTAACCAGTATCAATACAATTCTGCGAAAACAGAATAAAGAATCCTAGTGGAAACTACCCCCATGGTCTAGAGACCTGCTTCCATATCAGTGACAGCCTGCAAGACCCCATAGGGAAGTTCTCTGGCATAGAGGGTTGTGATGAGCCAGAATCGACCTGATGATACCCAACAACAAGAACAGCAAAATTCCCTTGAGAATTGGGATGAAAAGATAATGGGAATTTTTTTTTAGGAACTGTTTGAAGTTTCCTCTTAAAGGATTTGCCATTGAAACCAGGGTGCTTTCAAGATTAACCAAACTCACTGTCCACAAGTCGACTCCAGCTCATAGTGACTCCATAGGGTCCCTATACGATATCTGAGACAGTAAATCTTTACAGGTACAGATAGCCTCTTTGTCCCAGGAAGCAGCTGTTGTTTTGAACCACTGACCTTGCGACTAACAACACAATGCCTAGCCCACAATGCCAGGAGCAGCCTTAAATAGCAAACAAGACACTAGAAGTAGTTGTGCTGACACAGCAGTCAGATCCTAGGGTTGTCTCAGGCAAATCAAGATGTATGGTCATCCTACTTGAAATGCGTACCGCGGTACAGCTGATTCGGTGAAATCATAATTGGAAACATAAATATATGTGATTAAAAGTTCATTTCTCCTACAAAAGAGTAATCATCACCAGAGCTTTCTTTGCAACTAGAAATTTTACTTAATTGGTAGGAATTAAATGGGTGTTCCCAGTTCACTTGGGGAGTTAATATAAGATCCTTGAATCATCAGAAAATATTATGCAGTGACCAATACAGCGTTTGAAAGAAAAATTAAGCTGGAGTAAGTCTTACTAGGACTTCCCATCTGGGCATATAGAAAGGATAAGATGGAAAGGATGAGATGAATTTTGCCTGACACTTTCAGTTGCACCTCAAATAATTAGCAAGCTACAGAAGAATGATTTTAACCTTTCTGTCACGTCCAAGGCAACATGCTCAGAGTCCACTAGTCCTTGGAATGGGCAGATGGGAGAGGAAGGAACCAGGAATACGAAGACCCTCAGATCCATTGATGAGGAGTCCAGATCTTAAATAGTCACTTCTCAGGACCTAGTGAACAACTCAAAAAGAACATAAAACCACCATTCATAGTCCATAACCATGGTCCCGATGTATTATGATGATCAGCAAGTCACTGAAGATTTGTTCTATCTTCAAAACTCTAACCGAAGTTATTGAAAAAGGTTATATATTGGAATCTCCCTGAATAACTCACTTCAACCTTGACATGAGAAGAACTTCAAATACAAACATACCTCTTGTATTAGAAGAGCTTAAGGGTATTCATGACAACCAGTTGTATGTGCTCTATCTTTCACAAAGCCCATTCATATACATCCTCCTACTTGATTATCACTACGTCATCGCGTCCATTAGGCAAACTAATTATTCCCCTCATGTTGCCGGTGCTGGCGAGCTGGTTCTACTTCACAGTGACCTGTGCATAACAGGCGGTAACACTGCCTGCTCCCGCCCCATCCTCATCATTGTTCGTTATGCTCGAGCCCCTTGTTGGAGCCCCTGTGTCAATCCACTCATTGAGGGTCTTCCTCCGTTTTCACTGCCCCTCCACTTTACCACACATAATGACCTTTTCCAGGCACAGATTTCTCCCGATGGCATGTTCAAAATACCTGAGGCAAAGTCTTGTCACCCTCCCTTCTAAGGAGCGTTCTGGCTCTACTTCATCCAGGACAGATGTATTTGTTCTGCTGGCTGGCAGTCCATGGCACATCCTGTAACCCTCACCAACAGTTAAAAACCCTTACCATCAAGTCAATTCTAATGTCTCTGGCCCCTACAGAACAGGGTAGAACTGCCCTATGTGTTTTGAGACTCCCTCTTTATAAGAGTAGAAAGCCTCTTCGTTCTCCGTTATCAATTCCATCATTTCAAATTCATCACTTCTTCTTCTTTGGTATACCATATTAATTGTCCAAGTTTCACATACCTATGAAATTATTGAAAATACTATGGCTTGCGTCAGGCACATCCTGGTCCTCAGAGTGACATCCTTGCTCTATAAGCTCTAGAGTCTAAAGAGATCCTTGACAGCTTATTTGCTCCATCCAATACATCACTTGTTTTCTTGACTGATGCTTCTGTGGAGGTGGATTATAGATCCAAGTAAAATGAAACCCTGAATAACTTTAATCTTTTCTGCTTTTATTAGGATGTCTATTGGTCCAGCTGTGAGGATTTTTATTTTCTTTATACTGAGTTGTAACCCCCACTGAAGGCTTTTATATTCATCAGCATTATGCTTCAAGTCCTCTTCACTTTCAGCAAGCATACCATAGGTTGTTAATGCATCTTCCTCTAATCATGATGGCTTGTTCTTTATATAGCCCAGCTTCTTTGATTGTTTATCCAGAATAAAAATTGATTAAGCATGGTGAAAGGATACCATCTTGACACACACCTTTCCTGATTTGAAACCACGCACTATCCCCTTGTTCTGTTCAAACAGCTGCCCCTAGGTCCATGTCCAGGTTTCACGGGAGCAAAATTGTTCTTATTTACTACATATAAAATGGAGACTCAGAGAAGTTAGAGGGGTCACCCAAGGTCACACAACTAAATACACAGTAGTACCAGTTGTTTGGCATTCAAACACCAAGTCCTATATCATTCATCTTGGCTAATTTTTGTTTAAATTGCTATGAATTATGAATATTTTTACTAACTCTAAAAAAAGGAAATGTATTTGACATGTTGAACAGGGTAAAATGAACCAAAAATGTAATATAGTATAATTTAAAACTTTGAAGGAAAAATATAGATATCACAAGTTAAACAAGTTAAATCACTGTAATTTTACCCTAGTCAAAGTCAACATGAAAGGAAGTACAATATACAACTGGTTAAGAACCTATAACCTAAATAAACTAATATAGAAATTGTTTATTAAAGTGAAGTGAGAACTTTAGGACTTTTTTTGTCTCGTTGGGGTCACTCTAAGTTTGGCTGCATTTAAAGAGCACTCAAACAACAATGGCTTCAACAAGATAGCTGTTTGTTTCTTCAACAAAAGGCATCTGGATATCGGCAAAGGAGGCCTGCATAGCATCTCAAGGGACCCAGGCTCTTTCTAACCCAGCGTTTTTCCATTCCTACTAAGTGACCCTCATTCCTATAGTTCAAAGTGACAGCCGCAGAACCAAGCATTGGGAAGAAGGAAGAAAGGGTATGTGCTCATCAGTCCATCTTTTGAGACAATTTCCTGGAATCTGCCACCTGACCCTTTAGTTTATACTTTATTATCAGAATTCTTCTACCTGGCAGTGGAGTATGCTACACAGGTGGGGCTGAACTCAAGATCAGTCGTTCGAAACCACCAGTGACTGAGGGAGAAAGATGAGGTGCTTTACTCTGTAGAGACTCACAGTCTTAGAAACCCACAAATGCGTATTTCTATTTATTTCTTTAGGGTCACTGTAAGTCGGAATTGATGGCAGTGAGTATACCTAGCTGCAAGAAAGGCTGGGGGGAAAATGAGTTTTAACTGGTAAAGGTGAAAATTAGAATCCTGTTACTTAATAAGAGGGAGGAATACTGATTGAGACAGGCAAATAGAAGTCTCTGCCACCGTCTCCTTCAAAAGGAATGGAGATACACAACCAGTTGTAGGGGAAAGCTTTGTTGTTTTAACTTGAGCTAGGCTCTTTATAATCATATTGAGGTAAGTTTCACAGTCAATATTTCAAAGAAGAAAACTAAGACTCAGAGAAGTTAACTCATTTCAGTTGATAACTGTAGTGTTGAAGTCCATTTTCTACCCACTGTACATTCTTATATCCCGAGTCTTACAAAGAAAAATTAGTCAAGTTACAAAAGAAAAATTGAGGGAAATGAAATTACTTGACTTAGAGAATGGTGTTTATAAAGAACATGCACACATTCTTGATCCATTCATTGCACAAACCTTCCTTCACTCCTCTGTTTCAGATGGACCATTTTCAAGCTAAAGGGCTGTCTGTATCTTAATAGAAGTCACTGTACCATTGAACAGGAGTCTCAACCTTTGAGTCAGAGGGGTTTGTAGGCACCCAGTTAGACTTCCTTATTCTACAGAAAAGGAGAAAAAGAGACCGAGTACCATGGCGTTATCATCTTCTGGTTCTCAGAAGACCAAAGACCAGGAATTGAGTTCCTCTTTAAGCTAGAACAGATGCACTGTAAAGACCATGCGATACCAGAATACATGAGCCCGAGGAAGCTTATGGCATTTCAAACACTGGAAATCTTGGAGAAGAAACCAGAAAAACATGTGTCCCAGAAGATTCCTATTTTCTGGGGCCATTTGCTTTCTTCAGACCATTTCTACTTCTATGATGTCATGAATTCAGAGATAGTATGTAGGCAATAACGCTACGCTGGGTGGGATGGGACTCAATCCTACTCTAAGACCAGTTGCCCTCAAGTCAGTTTCTACTCTTAGGCAATGTTCTCCAGATGGGACTAAACCAGTATCATATGCATTCAAGGAGAAGAGTTGAAAGATTTTCCCAAATTAAAAAAAAACAAAAACTAAAGTAGGGATTACTTCCTTATCGTGCTTCTAACCAATAAGTTACTGAAAGTGACAAGAATGCATTGTATGATTAATATTTCATGCATCCAGGAAATTCCTTCCTCCTCCTTTCCCCCCCACATAGCTCTGTTTGTAAGCATTTCATTATAAAGTCTACCCTTTTCTCATGGCTATGATCACAGTTGTTCAGGTTTAGGTAGAAGTTGGCGATCTTGTCTGCAATCTCATTGCCTCCCTTGGCGTTGCCTTGTGATAGAAACCATCTCAGGAGGTAACACTTTGCACCAGGAAAGGCAGAGCAGGAGTGGTGGGAACAAATGGTAACTGGTATAAGTAGCGGGCTGCTGCTGAAAGCAGCACATCCCCAATGAAACTCACTGTCGTCGAGCCCATTCTGACTCAGCGTGACCCTAAAGGACAGAAATGCCTCGGTGGGTTTCTGCGACGGGACACTTTACAAGAGGAGAAAGCCTGGTCTTTCTCCCCAGGAGTGGTTGATCGTTTCGAACACTGACCTGGCTGTTAGCAGGCCAACAAGTAACCAGTACACCCCAGGACTCTTAAAAGCAGCAGATCTGGCCTGCCAAAATGTGGAAATTCAGTCGGTGTAGTGCTGTTACTAGGATACAGGAAAGCGAGAGCAAACTTGGAGACATCTCCCTGCCAACATTTGAAATGGGCCATACTACACAAGACTTATGATGGAGAGCTAATTAATGAATACCCAAGAAGTCCAAGTCTATCATGCTTTTCCAGTGTTTTCAGTTACATAATTTTGGTATTTAATGAATACCCAAGAAGTCCAATTTTATCATGCATTTTCATTGTTTCTAATCAATTGCTTTAGAGAGTAAAATAGAAGGAGAGACCGAAACAGGAAAAGGACAGACAACAAGACAAACCTACCAAAATTTAAAACCATCTGATTAGATGCATTTCTACCAAATTGACCACTTGTGTTTAGCTTCCTTAAAAGTCCTGCCAAACAATCTACCTGGTGTCTGGAGTCAAGCAGGCAGAAAAGCGAGTGTGCATGTAAATCGAGGACCACCGCTTTGATTTTGTATGCAAAAGGGAGCCCTCACGTCCTCCCCCCTTTCCGCCTCTGTTCTCAGTGTGATTTTCTGTTTCCCATCTCCCTGCCTTCAGGGCAAGTGCAGGAAGATGGCTGGGACCATGACAATGTCAAGTAGCAGGAGTCTGAGTTTAACAAGATTTGGAATTTTAAGTTTATGACAGGTGACCTTAGCTTATGAAAGCCATGTTTGTTATTTTCAAACCACACTTAGCGAGAAATATATTGAAGTCACAAGGCATTGAAAACAGAGGATATTTGAGTTGCTTTCAATCGGAATGGCTCAATTCCAGTAAAACGACTTGAACCTGGGCTTTAAGACATGAAGACGAGGGAACGGCCACTTACTCTTCTGGTTCGGATGAGTCAGGAAGTAGAGGGATGAAGTGCAGGAAGAATGCCAGTGTTTATTTTCTTTCTCATCTAATGTCACTGAGGAAGAGACACAGCTGGTGAAAACAGAAAAACGACGTCTCTGACACAACCCCCTCCCCGTTTATTTATAAGACTGACGTCCCTAGAGCCCCTGCCATCCTTCCTCATTTCCTAAGCCAGGTGAGATCCCTTTCCCAGAAATCACCATTCCAAAGCTCCAGAAGAACTCAACTTAACATGCTTGTCCTGGATGTGGCTTTTTGCAAGAAACAAAGCGTACCTACAGAAGATGAATGATGGAACCACTCTCGAAGTCGCTCTCTCCTCTCACACTTTATCCCAGTTTGGGAACAGAGGCAAAAACATTAGGGAGATGGTGTTACGGGGCTGAAAGAAAAGCTAATGGTGACTGTGTTCTCAAATTACCAAGGGTTAGCAGAGAGCTACTTTAATATGACAGCTTATATAACTCATTGACGTGATTACTCACAAAGAAGAATGCCATTGGTGTCCAGTTACCTCCCAGCGGTTATAATTAGGTCGGCCAGATGGATGGGGTCCAGAGAGACGACAAACCGACAGACAAATCAGTGCGATGTGACTAGGGTGAGATGGACTTCACAAATCAGACAGCAGAAAAGGTACCCTGATTAATGACGGGCTTTTCAACCCTGAGGTCCTTAAATAAGATCTGGGTAGAAAGAACTAGACATCGGGTCCACTTGCCAACCCCAAATCAAACATTTTGAACGAGCAGCTTCTATAGTGCATCTTGACTACAGACTGTTAACGTCATCTTATGTTGGCTTTTGGAAAAATAGAATTGAAAGTCAAGGCCTCCATGGAAAAGCAGGTGTCTATTGTTTGTGTAAGTCTGTAGAT
>NW_022111320.1:3192616-3195237 GCF_000313985.2 Echinops telfairi | reverse complement strand
AGCCATTTATCCCTCCGCCCTTCAATTAATCCCACATGTGTTTATCAGCCAGGTTGGCGCAATAAACTAGCTACCTCAATGTTGAAATTCTCTAAGCCTAGAAACCAATAGTGGGGAACTTTATAACTTTTAGCTTCTAGCGGCATGTAGTGCTTGGGTGAAGGGATACACAGAGAACTGTTCTTAGAATTTGGCATGAGTTGAAGCTGTCTGGGAGATATCAACTGATGGGAGCTGAGGTAAGAGAGGAACACAACCACTGCAAAACTGCAGCCTTGTAGCAAAGGAGGGAAGAACAAAATGATGGTGTGTGTGTGTGTGTGTGTGTGTGTGTGTGTGTGTGTGTGTGTGTACACGTGTATGCTTATGCATGCACACTGGGGAAGACAGCGCCCCAACTTCTCTGCTTATACACTCTGGCTTCCTGAAAGTGACTCTCTTTGGCCAAACCCATAGAAACAACCCAGAGATCAGCTCGCAGAATCCAGAACCTCACTGACCCAAGGCAATTTCAACTCATAGTGTCCTTGTCCGACAAGTGGAACTGCCGTCAGTGTTCTCAGAATCAGACAGCCTCATCTCCCCCTCCCTCCCCCCTTGAATCTGCTGGTAGGGTTCAATCACCAAGCTTGTGGCTAGCAGTCCAATACTTAACCCACTTAATCTTGCCCATCTCAACCCTGACCTCTTGAGCGGCAATTATTTAATTATTGCCAAAGGCTGTCATTGTTCAACTTTTGAATTTCATCTTGAATGCTACTTTAGAGTTTGCTGTTAGGATTCTGACCCATCTGAAATGTGCTAAGTCTTTGTATCCTAGAGGGAATTTGATTTGGGGATTCCTACATTTCTTTTCAAGTTAAGTTTGACAAAGGTTAATTTTAATAAGGAAAGCTTGGTATTATGTGTAAAAATGTTACATAATGTTTAATAACATGAATTGCCAAATCTTACCTTACAGAAGTACAGTTATTTAAAATATTGCCTATATGAATGCAAATGATATGTTTAAAAGTGGAATTCTGAATATTTTCCTCCCAATTAGAAAATATCTTCAATTACTATAATATCAATTGTGAAATAATTACTGTTATAACCATGAAAGAAAGTTGGAAGACAGCTACTTGGCCAACTTACTGGAAAAGATCCATATTTGTTCTTATTCCAAAGAAATGTGACCCAACAGAATGCACAAATTATCTAACAGTATCATTAATGTCGGGTACAAGTAGAGTTTTGCTGAAGATCTTTTGACAATAGTTGTAGCAGTACATTGACAGGGAGCTGCCAAAAATTCAGGCTGTATTCAGAACAGGACACAGAATAAAGAATAGCATTGCTGAGTTCAGATGGATCTTGGCTGAAAGAAGAGAATACCAGGAATGTGTTCGTTTGTGTTTTATTGATTATGCAATAGCATTCAATTGTGTGGATCATAACAAACTATGGATAGCTTCGTGAGTGGAAGTTCCAGAACTCTTCATGTGGAACTTGTACAAGGACCAAGAGGCAGTTCTGAATGCTGCAGAACAAGATAATAGTGCCTGGTTTAAAGTCAGAAAAGGCATCGTTTCCTCTCATCATACTTATTCAATCTGCACCCTGAGCAAATACTTAAAGGAGCAGGATCATGTGACGAGAACACGACATCCGGACAGGAGGAGGTTTATTAACCTGTGAGGTGCCGATTACTTAACCCTGCTTGTGGAAAATGAGGAGGTCTTGAAGTGTTTGATGATGACAATCCAGGACTGTGGCCGTCAATATGGACTACAATTCAATGTAAAGAAAACCACAGTCCTAAAAACTGGGCCAATCGTGATAAATGGAGGAAACATAGTCGTCAGGAATTTCATCTTGTTTCGATCTGCAGTCAACACTCAATGAGAGCAGCGGTCAAGAAACCAAAGGGCACGTTGTAGTGGGTAAATCTGCTGCATGCGACCTCTTTAAAGTGTTAAAAAGCAAGGGTGTTACGTTGAAAACTAAGGTGCACCTGACTCAAGCCATGCTATTTTTGATGGCTTCATATGTGTGAAAATTGGACATTGAATAAGAAGACCAGAGAAGAATTAATGCATTTGAATTATGGGTTCTGGCAATGAATATTGAAAGTACCACAGACTTTCAAAATAACAAACAAATCTGTTTTGGAAGTACAGTCAGAATGCTCCTTAAATATTTCCTCTCCTTACTATTATGGTCTTAGTTTTACTTCACTAGTCCTTTAGACTTGACGTATGTTCATTTGTATAATTAAGATTGTTTGATGTATAAAATCCAAGATAGATAACCTCTTCAGAAATAGTAATGGGAATAATAATTCCCTGAAGGTACAGAAAGGGGTGGGGTGGGGGGGCCGGAGGTAGAAGGGGGAACTGATAGCAATGATGACTATATAACCCCAGTCCAGGGGAACAAATAAAAGAATGGTAGGTGACTGGATACATTGGATGGTGTAAGACATGGCACACAAAAAAATAGAAAGAAAGAACAACAATAGTAATATTTAATATAAAAACAAGGGTTCCTGGGGTGGAATAGGGGGGATGGCAGGGATAAAGGGGAGCTGATAGGAAAGAGTGCAAGAAGAAAGAAAATGTTTTGAAAACAAGGGTGGC
>NW_022111320.1:3190033-3191821 GCF_000313985.2 Echinops telfairi | reverse complement strand
AATGTTTTGAGAATGATGAGGGCAATGAATGTACAAATGTGCTTTATACAATTGATGTATGTATGGATTATGATAAGAGTTGTATGAGCCCCTAAGAAAATGATTAAATAAAAGAAAGAAACCATGGTTTAAAATAAACAACCATCTTCTGTTTAAAAAAGAAAGAAAGAAAAGAAAAATAAATTATGGTTAATTTTATGTGTCAACCGGACTGGTTTATGGCATCCAGTTGTCTAGTTGTTTTGTCAAACACTAGTCTAGATGATTCTGTGAAGGTATTTTGTGGCTATAATTAATAAATTAGTTGACTATAAGTAAAGGTGATTACCCTCAATAATATGGGCATAATCCAGTCAGTTCAAGGATTTAAGAGCAAAAATTGAGGTTGCCTGGAAAAGAAGAAATTCTGTCTCCAATTGTACCAGCAATCCTGGCTGAGTTTCTCATCTGACAATCAGCTTTGTGGCTATTGGACTTGCTAATCCCCACAATCACATGAGCCAAATAAAATTTTCTCTCACTGTCCCATACATATTGGGGGGGGGGGCAATTTCAAAAAGTTAATGGAAACAATTGAATTAAGCATAATAAAAATGTTTACAAACTTTTTGAAGCCCCTTTGTATATAATATAAATATCCTGTTGGTTCTGTGTTTCTGGAGAATTCTGGCTGCATCAGAGATAAAGCAAAACTGGGACCATATGGGCCCATCACCGCCATGTGAGTCCGGGACTCCTAACATTCTCACTTCATTCAAGTAGAGCTCTATCTCTATCTCACTGATCTCAACCAGAGAAATCATTCAGATGTGTTGCTATTACTAGTCTTTTGTTTCCATCAAAATCTTATGAAACAACGGAAGCACGGTGATGCTTGGCGTCTTTGAGAAAGGTTCTTGGACACTGAGAGCCGGTTTTGGAAAGAATAATTTGGTTTAGAAATAAGTGAGATGTTGGACTGGACATTGACTAGTTAAATTTAAGCACAGGTCTCACGATGTAAGCACAGTTCCTGAAAATCCAATAAATCTGATAGAATTTATGAGCTAGTATGTTTTCATTGTTATTACATGCTGACTTAATCAACATCGGGATTATCTGCTTTTTCAAATAATTAGTAACATCATATGCATAAAATGTTAGAATTTTAGAAAATTGGTGATAGAGTGTAGGGAACACAAGAGGGAAGAATAAAGGACTTAAGTGTTAGTTAAAAGGAATTCCTTGATTTCTTTAATATGTTCACATTTACTTGATTGAGAAGCAAGGGACTGAGAGATTCCTGCTGCGATTTTATCATATCTTCTGGCAAGTTTTGCGCTTCACTAAATTGCTTAAAATTGTTCTGGAAAGTTATTTAATTCCTAAGTCAGAGTCATGGTTATTAGTACCATGGTTTTCTAATTTTTATGTCCAAAGAATTAATAATAACAATTTGGTTTATTTATCTGTAGAATCTCCTTATTCCTTTTAAAAAAAGAAAGAGGGAGAAAGCAGAATAAATGGTAGCAGTACATTAAGGAGATCGCAGTGGATGAGCTGAAACAAAATGTGTCTGAATTGTTAAAGGCAAGCTTGATGGCCTGTTCTATAAAACTTCACCTGATACATAATTATATATATATATAGCTTGTATATATATATAGCTTGACCTCCTAAGGTTAAGATTTGAACTATTGATGTATGACAGTGATTCTGTTTTCCCATGTTAGCGAGTGTGTTAATCTAGGTAGACTAGAGAAACAAATTCATGGACACTAATATGTGTATAGGAAAGAGCTTTATATA
>NW_022111320.1:3183819-3189169 GCF_000313985.2 Echinops telfairi | reverse complement strand
TGGCCGAGCCTCTAGAAAATGCAATTTTGCAGCTTAAAGCCACCCACTATGTGGTGCTTTGTTACAGAATCCCTAAGAAACTAATCAACCACATGAAGGTCATAATTCCACATGACATTCTACAGAGATGGCCTGTGACCTGCCATGTTCCATTCTCCCCAGGTACACAGATATATGCAGTTGCTTGAATTTGAACCTTGGTACAGGTGGTGTGCTAAGAGTTAGGTTTACAACAAAGTAAAATGTATGCCTCCTGGAGGTCAAATAAATAGAGGTTCCTGTGGTTAATAATTAATTTCCAGGCGATACCTCCTTGGCAGACATTGGCATGGACTTTTGAGAGGCACCTGCAAACGCTTACCTCTGGACGAGTAATCGAAGTGAACCACAGCGGCGCATTGGGGACGGCAGAAGTGCGCATTCTTTGGAGGGGTCCTGGAGCTCAGCCCTTACCTTCCGTTCGCTACCGGGCATGCTGATCACAAAACCCTTGAGCCTCGTTTTCCTTGTCTGTAAAATTGGGAATAGTAATAATGCTAATAATATTTCCTAGGGTTGTGGTGAAGTTCAAATGAGAAAAAAATGAACCAAACCTACTGCTGTCAAGTCCATTTCCGCCTCATAGCAGCCCCATAGGACAGAAGAGCCTTGCTCCATAGGGCTCGGGGGACTGTCAGTCTTTACAAGAGCAGCAGCTTGTGGGTTCAACCCACTGACTTTACAGTTAGCAGTCACTGCACCCCCAGCCTTACCTCCCTGCCCCACCAGGGCCCCTTCAGCTGAGATGCCTTGTATAAATTACCTCGTGTATACAAGCACCCAAAACTATCTTTCAATAACCACTGAAAAGTTTTTATGTTCTTCCAGGTCTTAGCATTATTTAAGTTAGTCCGTATCCAGAAAATTATCCTAAAGAGGTTGTTTGTTAGTTTGTTTGTAAATGAGTTTCCTACAGCTTCTCTGACAAGTTTCTCTCTGTTACCCGCAGTCAGAACCCATGCTGTCAGTTTATGTATTTCCTGGTCAAATTGGGTACTGACTCACAGCCATGAAGGCGATGCCCCCTCATAGTGGCCCTCTGGGACAGGCTAGCCCTGCCCCTGCAGGTTCCTGAGAGTGTAACTCATCATGGGAGTAGCCAGCCTTCTTTCGTTCTCCTACTGCAGAGTGATGGTGGGGCTTTCAGAGAGGAACGCTCAATCTGTCCAGGAACTGTGTTAAAGAAAGCTATCCCCAGATCCCCCCAAGCTTGGGGACAGGAAAACTGAATAATGAGTCCCCGAGAGCATCAGAGCTGGTCATCCAGAGTAGTGTCCAGCTGTGGGATTAAGTCATCAAATGCTTTCCTGAGAGAAGTGTGCCCACGCACTATCGAGAACCCTCCCATCCAGCATGGGAACAGTGTTGAGATGGGTAGAATCAGGCAAAGGGGAAGAAAAGGTTAGAGATAGGCATTTATGTGTCATTCCAGTACAGCCTTCTCAGAAGACAAGCGTGTTTCTTAAAGAGACCAGAGAACAAAATTCGCCCTGGGCGTTTCAACTCGTGTGGCTGTGCGCCATCAAATTGATTCTGATCACCGCAAGGCCGTGTGGCATAGAACTGCCACCTGGGATTATCTTGGCTGTAATTGTTAGAGAAACAGATTCTCGGCTCTTTCTACCCTGGAGCCACTGGGCAAGTTGGAACCTCCAACCTTTCTGGTTAACAACCAAGCACTTAACTGATTTGCCATGAGGACTTCAAAGCCTAATGAGGGTGCCTGTCTAGCACGCCACAAGTTCCCCACTGTTAAACCCTGAGTATTCCTGCGTGGGAAATATTTTACAAAGATACAAGTGCATCAAAGTTCTCTTCGTTCTTTTACAATGACTTGTTTTTTATATTCCAAACGGAATTTGGCAAGACGTTTAATAAAACATCAGGAATGGTGTTCAAAGGCCTTGCCTTATATCCCTTTGTTAATCCCTACCAGCCCTGAGATTGCAGCAGAAATTGATGTTCCTGAACTTCCATGTTGTGCTTCTTGTTTAAAGGGATAAAAGTAAAACCCAGCATAAGCAGTCAGGAGGTTAAAATAAGTTAACTTTTTGTATCATGCTTTGAGTTACTTTAGGCTCAATAAATGTAGATTAGTCTTGATAAATGGATTCTGGTGGTCTGCCTATTAATGCCAGCAGCTAGGTGATGATGGTAGCAACAATGCCTTGTGCCTGAACTGTCCCTACGAGCTCTGGTGCTATGTGGGAGAGTAGAACAGAAGAAAGAAGGTAGTTACCTAGTGCTGCCTAGCAGAAATACCCAAAGAGCAGAGCTTGAAAGAACAGAACTTTATTTTCTGACCGCCCAGGCGGCCAGACATCTAAGGTGAGCCCATGGTGAGGTCCTTGCATACCCACTGCAGATATTCTAGTGGCCACAAAGCCTTGGGTTCCGTGGCTTGTAGAGGCATCTGCAGTGTTTGTGTGTCTTCACAAGGTGTCTTCCCTGCATGTGGCCTCCGTGTCTATTTTGGTCTTCTCAGAATTTCTAAGTGCTGAGATTAAAGCTCCGCCCTCCCTAGGTTCATCATTAACAACAAAAAAAACCCTCTGCTTCCACATCAAGTCATAATTACAGCTACAGCAATGAGGATTTAGCACTTTATTTTGGAGTGGACATAATTTAGTCTCTAACATCAAGTGACCAGCTAAGCTTTTGAACTTGAGTTTTACTTTTCTTAGAAAGAAGGAGAGCATCCTTGTCATTCTCCCTCTGTTCCAGAACTCATATATATGCACGTACTCAAGCTCTCTCTCTCTCTCTCTCTCTCTCACTTGCTCTCTCGCTCTCTCACACACATACACATACACATACACACACACACACACACACACAATACTACCACTATCACCACCCTCACCACTACCATCATCACCACCACCACCATCACTACCACCATTGCCACCACCACTGCCCTGAGGACACCCCTCCCCAGCATCACCCTCACTGGCGGGTTTCTTTCAGCATGATTCTTGATCCCCCATCTTCTTCATGTGGGTGGAATATTTCATTATATCCCTTTCCAAAAAATTCAACTGAAGTCAGAATACTGATCTATTAGATCATCTGACTTATCAACAAATAAATCAGCATCAAGAGTAAACTCTGTTCCAGGGACACACAGAAAGGTGGAAGAGACAGCGTGGCTATGCTTGTGACTAGCATTTAATCATATATTAGAAAGTGAGTTAGATGACAAGAAAGTAGCACGGGTCATGCTGAGCTCCCTGTACCTGGCTTCTCCCAGGCTAGCCTTCTGCACAACCACTCTCTCAGATCAGCTTTAAAAGCCTTCAAAGTCTCCGTAGACGGAGTTGATTTACATTAGTTCTTGAGTCGCTAGCTTTTGGGAGACCTTGAGGACATGGGGCTGACCATATCAGAGACAATGGCTTGGTTCCTTGTTTTCATCCCCTTTTGGAGAAAGATTTAAGCCCTCCCACATGTTTTGAATTTAGCCAGATTCAGGCACTTTGTTTCCATCTCTTATCCTCACACTGGATGTTACTGCTGTCACGTTGTTATCAAATTACCCTGGAGCTGGCTGCGTTTGAGGCTAAGAAGGAAATAGATTACCATGTAGAGGGCAGCCTACAACTTCCAACAGGAGCTGTCTGAATGAGCACTTTGTTTCCTATTATTTCTCTGGAAAGATCACACATTATAATCACTATTTACAGTATACTGTGTAAAATGATCTCCATTTGTTTTCTACAATAGATACGGTATCATTTAATTAATTTAGACTAAAGAAAAGCAATCAACATTCACTAACAACATTCCCTTTGGGGATATAAATGAAAAATGTTCCATACCCTACACAGAAGTTAGAGCAAAGGAGGTGCTGATATTTATTTATGAACATCCATGCTCACAGATGCGAGCAACAGAACAAACTCGGGCTGATTTCAGAAGAGAAGGCTACTGGGTAGTTCACAGAAACTCGAGGCTTGGGAAATCCCACCAAGGAGCAGGACAACCATCCTAGTGGCCACCAAGCGCAAGATGGGGCCATTAGCCATGACCACTGCAACACCTGAACGTGGTCTCCCTGCAACCAGCGAGCGCCATGGCCACCAGAAGAAGGGTCCGTGCCATGCCTGCTTCTTTACATCTTTGACCTTCGATTTGTGCAGTGTGACTGCTGTCGCGCGCTCTTGAAGCCTGAGTCATAAGGCCAGGTAAGAGTGACTGGGAAAGTAAGGCAATACCATTTTCCACTTTCAGAGCTGGCTCTGATTCATGGATCGGTATGGGGAAGTCAAAAGGCATTGCTGCAACGCATAGCAGCATTTTTTTAAAAAAATCAAAATGTTTCTCAACACACTATGCACTTCTATAGGTAGAGTATCCACCTCTCTGAGGCTTCTCCCATTGTTCCAGAACTCATATATGTGCACGTACTCAAGCTTTCTCTGTGCTCTGAGATTACACAATGCGTTAGTCCAGGTAGACTAGAGAAACAAATTCATAGACACTCCTATGTATATAGGAAAGAGTTTTATATAATGAGTAATTGTACATTAAAAAAACATCCCGACCCAGTCCAGATCAACTACATAAGTCCAATATTAGCCCATATGTCCAATACTAGTCCTTAAATTCCTCTTTAGACTCATGCAGCCATGCAATAATGCTGAATGCAGATCACAGGCCAAAGGGTAGAAAGTCTTGTGGATCCAGTGGCAATGGAAGCATCTCAGCATTGGCAGGGGTCTCCACATGGCTCCTCCAGGTCCCAGGGCTTTGGCTACATCAGTGTAGCACTATCAGGCTCGTCAGTAAAGTCTCACAGGGAAATAAGCATGTGCTCCCCCCTCCAACAAGCTATGTATCTCCGTAGCACCTCCAAATGAGGTCATCCAGCTGCGACCTGACTGACAGGCTAAACTCCACCCCTTCACTCTTAAGTCTCAAGTTGACAGCAGATTATGTAATTACACATAAGGTGTCAAAACAGCAGTTTTGGCCTTCTCAAAAGGCTCAAATTGTGTCCCTTTTTAACGTTTTTTCAGTTTGGGGAGCAAAAAGAAGTCTGAAATGCTGTAGAGTAGATGGGGTCAGGCTCCCCACAAAATCCTTATAAGCCATCCCTTGCTACTCTCACAGAATGTGCAGGTAGCTTGTGGTGAAAGAAAAAAAAAAAAACACAACAAAACCAATTTCTCTCCCTAATGCAGTCTACAACTTTCTTAAAATTTCTTCATAATAAGCCCATGTGATTGTCCTGTGCCCATAGAGAAAAACTACCAACATGACCCCTTTGTTATTTTTATTGTTAGGAATCATTGAGCCGGTTCCAACCCAT
>NW_022111320.1:3176090-3183433 GCF_000313985.2 Echinops telfairi | reverse complement strand
ATTGTGAGGTCGCTTCGGACTGCGCAGTGTTAAGTTCTGTTGTGCACAGGGTCACTATGGGTCAGAGCCGACCCAATGGCACCTAGCAACAACATGAATGAGACCGAGACACTGTAGTATTGAGTGACTAAGTCTGCGGTTATCTAACGATCACTGTTTGTACCTGTTTATGCACGTTTTGTTTGGCATAAACCCATGCATGTATGAACGAGAATGCTTCTGACCATGCTTTTTTACTTACCTCACTGAAGAATGACACTTTGCCTGGTCCTATGCAGTCTTCATAATTGGTGCTATGTTCAAGTCCAAGATTGCAACTGTGTTCGTTTGGGTACTTCAAAGAAACAAATCCACAGAAACTCATGTGGATAAGAGAGTTTTATATAAAGGTTAAGTGAGCATCAGAAAACATCCCAACCCAGTGCTGCCCAAGCCCACAAGTCCAACATTAACCCATATGTCCAGCACCAATCCACAAAGTCCTCCTCCATCTCACAAAACAGATGCAATGATCCCGACTGCAGGACGAAAGCCGAGTCAGTGGATGTGGAAACATCTCAGCGCTGGCAGGGGCTTCCACATAGGTGCTCCAGAACCCAGGGCTGCATTGGGGTAGGTCCATGTGGCTTTTCCTCGGGGATGTCTTGCAGGAGGTGAGCCTTGCCAGCTAAAGCAGGGAACTGGCTAAGGCAGTTGCACCCTGGTCTGACCATCGAAAGCAAGAGACCCAAGAACTAGAAAGGTGAGGCTCACTGAGCCATTTATCCCTCAGCCCTTCAATTAACCTCACATGTGTTTATCGGCCAGGTTGACACAATAAACTAACTACCTCAGCAGCCATGGTGTTAATTGATTTCATCAAAGGTATTTCTTTTTTCTACTGATCCCCCACTTTACCATGTATGTTGTCCTCCAGGCCCTGGTGCTACCTGTTGATGTGTCCAAGGTATGCAAGACAAGGTCCCATTTTTTCTTCTTTCTAAGGACTATTTGGGTTTTAGTTCTTTCAAGAATTATTTGTTTGTTCTTCCGGCAGGCCATGGTACAGTGACTATTCTTCACCACACCATTCATTGCATCAAAAGGCGGTGAAGTTCCCCAATGTAAGAAGTGCTTGGCAGCCAAAAACCAAAAAAGATAAATGAATAAGGAAGACAAAATAGAATCGATGCATTTGAATGACGGGGTTGGCAAAGAACTTGGGTGAGTCCATGGACTGCCAGAAGAACGGACAAATCCGTCTTGGTGAAATCAGCATAACCAGGATGGTCCTGAGATCTTGTCTCACATACTTTGGACCTGTTACTGGGAAAAGGACATCGTGCTTGGAAAAGCAGAGGGTACGAGAGAACAAAAGAAAGGCCCCCAACGAGATGGATTTACACTGTGCCTGAGACAGTGGGCTCAAGTACAGCAAGGATTGTGTGGCTGGTGCAAGACTGGGTAGTACTTGATTTTGTTTTACATAAGGGCACTGTGAGTTATACCTGCAGCAAGGACAAGATGTCAGCATTGTGGGGAATGGGTGCTCTGACACCCTCCAACACTCCTGTGGCAGTGTATGCGCCCCTCTTCCTCAACCCACATGGGTAGCCTAGCAGGCTGGGCCTTGAAATGATGAAAGAGGAGACATTGCTTTCTGAATACTGTATTTAGCCCAACTCAGCTGAATGACATCCATTGCTCTAATCTTATCACAATTCTTCATTTTGAGCTGATCTTGATCAGATTTTCAGCTGGGTAAAATTTTCTATTTTGTGCCTTTTTATTTACTAAGAACAACATGTTCTTCTGAGGGAACCAGGAGATTAAAGACTTGAATTTGCAGTTCTTTGGGTTTTAAAGAAAACTCAGAAAGTATAATTATTTTTGGAAGGTTTATTTGACCATTGCCCCAAACCTAAAACCAACCCCACTGTATTGAGTTGATTCTGACTCATAGTGACCCAATAGGGTTTCTCAGGCTGTAAATCTTTACAGGAACAGACAGCTTTATCATTCTCCTTGAAATACTGCTAGTGGGTGTAAACTGTCAGCCTGGCAGCTAGCAGTGCAGTGCTTAACTGACAGTGCCACCAGGCTTCTTTTAAAGCTTCCAAATGGATTTGGAACAGCCGAGGAAACAAGAAATCCGCGTAGGAAAAAGAGAAATCCTGGCAGTGGGTGGGACTAAATAGCAGATCAGGAACTTAGAATTCTGAGCCCAAGATTCCAAGACGGAAGATAATCAAATAAACAGCTGCCTTTTCTGTAATTGCATTTTTAAATCTCATTTTATCCACATACTCCCCACCCCTCCTACTGACTGATGTACGCTTGGAAAGATATGATTTTACTATTAAGATAGACTGATTGACCAAAAGTTTCATTTTAATCCCAAGTTTTAAAAATTTTATTGTTTTAAAGGAGGCAGGTTGGCAATGCGTGCTACTGCTGGAAATGCTTATGGAGGAGAAATGCCAAGGGTCCAGGAGAGGAGAAACGCCTCTCCAACGGAGCGTGTCTGCCCCTGTGGGGTCCTTTCTTACGTGATGGAAATTTCTGCAGACCGTCGGCAATGGATATTGAGCAGCACGCTCCTTACCCGGATCCTTGTTGACCTGCAGCACCATATAGGGGGTTTGAACATCAAAGAATCATTAACAACCTCGATATTACTCTAACAAATTGTTTACCCATGTGATAAAGAAGCCTCTCAAACTTCCTTAATTAAAACCTCCGGTCAAACCTTGCTGGTGGAGAAACTGAATCCCACCCAGCCCCTGCTCAGCTCCCTCCATAAGATCGTGTGTGTGTGTGTGTGTGTGTGTGTGTGTGTGTGTCTTCCACCTTATTAGTTCTGTGATAGCACAGGAGTGAATCCCCCTGGCATTATGAATTGGCTGGTTAGAGAGCACATTGTGCAGGGTCTCTGGGCAGTTGAAACTTTGGGATATTGGTAAACATTATTTGAGGCGTTGGTTGAGGAAAGGGCTGGAGGTGTGACTGTGAGTCTGTTTGTCTGTCTGCTCTTTCCAGCCTACCAAGCAAGGGGCGGGGGGTGTACCAGAGACCCATTTTAGTTCTCCCTCCTTTCATGAGTGGGTATCCAAGCTCACATGGTTTCCAAGTTCTGGCATCTGGAACAAAACAGGATAAAGGTCGAAGTTGGGTGGGGTGGGGTGAGGAAGGGGCAGGAGGGGGCAAATGATCCATGCTGCACCCTAGGAGTCCTATGGGAGGGTTTCGTGGGAGGCCCAACTAAGAACTTGCGAGGCTGCTTTTAAATTATAAACAAAGAAAAAGGGAGAGACGGAAGGCCTGTAGTCTGCCTGATTCCACCAGCACCTGGCTTTCTGGGACTAGTATCACATCTTCAAGGTATCGTAGCTCCGTTAGGTTTCTCGTCCATGCACCTTCCGTGTTGCCCTCGCCACCTCCTCGTGGGAGGTTTGGCTGCTGCAGTGATGCTGAACAGGGGTCAGTGGAGCTTCCTGACTCAGCTGGGCCAGGAGGAAGGGGATCTCCTTCCAAAAACCTTCCAGTGAACGTCCTCGAGCCCAGTCCCAACCAGTCGACGGAACAGAGCAGTGCCGGGCAGAGTTTCATCCACTTACATGTGGAGTCACCATGTTTCAGGGAAGAGCTGACACACTCCAGCAGCAAACACCCATGCTGTTTTTCTGGATAAAGAAAATTCAATAAACAATCATTAGATGTATCACTTATGATCAAAGGGAGATTTCTTTAAAGTGGGGCAGTGTGTAAGAAGCTGAAAATAATTGAATGATTGAATAATGCCAGCTTAATGAGGATTTACTTTGATTATAAAACCATCTCTCTCTTTTGTACTTAAAATATAAAAAGGAGGAGGTCCAAAATGGCAATGCAGTCAGATGTCTCAGCATCCTTCTGATAACAAAGACCCAAGAGAACAAGCGAATCCATGACAGGGGATAGCATTGACCTTTGAGGGTCTAAGGGAAGACTGAAGAATCAGACCCAGTGCCACGTGGGAGGAGAGACTACAAAATCCGCTGAGAACTTTGGATCCCTGGTGCCCTGCTGGCCGAACGTCACACGAGACAAAGCCCTCATTATTTGGTGCAGCCGAACAGGTTGCAAATCTTCACTGTACCGAGCTGGGCAGCAGAGCTCCTTGCCCTACAAAAGATGAAGGTTCTCACCTAGCTCACTGTGGCCCCCAGTGTCTCCCCCAGCCATTCCCACCATATACAATCACTCCCTGGTAGCATGCACTACTGCCTTGTTCACTGAGCCAGTAAAGGCACCCAGTGGAGGCACCCACTCTTCACTCAGCCGCTTGTACTGAAATCACCAATTGGCAACAGCACCTGTCTGATGGGAGCCTGTAGAATGGCAGTGTCCACTCCTATGCCAGCCCCTGGCATCTATAGACTGGCAATGTCCATTACACCACTCAGACACTGGTGCCAGAAGCCTACTCCTATGGCCAGTCACCTGTGTGGAAGCCTGCAGACAAGCAGCATTTCCTATATTCCCACCAGCTTCACACACTATGTGCCTAATGTCTGGTGGTACATCTGCCCCTATATGAAGATTAGCAACCTGGCACATATCCTAGCAGAGACCTATAGGCAGCCCTACTGCCTGGTCCCCTGGACCATTCTCTCATCCACAATGGATTTGTGTCCTCTCTGACCGTACCTCCAAAGCCCTACCTGAAAGGATTGTTGGTGAGTTTCTGTCCACCCCACTTAGTGACTAATAACTTACGCTCCCTTGGCCCAACCATCTAGCAGCCAGACATACACATACATACCATTCCACTGAGTGACCTGAGATTGCTCCTTGCATCCATACCCAGGTAACTGGACAAGCAGATACAATGTCTCACCAGCATATCAGCTACATACTCAGCCACCCCACAGGCCAGTGAACCCATGCTCACACACCAGCTGCTATGCTACTTTACGGACTTGTAGACAGGGCTTGAGAACTTCAGGGCTGACAGGCTAGTGGCCAGAGTGGCACTTATGCCTCACATACTCAGATATATCAAAAATAAAGCAAAACAAAGAATCAGTAGACTCCTATACAATAACTAAATAGAATAAAACTCTAGAGTCTAGGAGACAATATCAGATCACACAAAGAAGCAGTACAAGATGGCTGCAGCCAGTGAGCCATATCAAGAACCAGAAAACCTTTGAGAGGAAGAAATGGTCATGGATCTACCTAATAAGAAATTAAAAACACTAATATATAGGGTTCTCTAAGAGATCAAGGAAGATGCAAAGAAATTGAGGAAATCAGGAAAACCATACAAAAACAAAATGGCATCATAAATAGAAAATTAGGAACCATATAAAAATATCAGCTAGAATCCAAAAGATTGACAGTGAAATTTTAGAGATAGACGAGAGAACCATAAAACGTGTACTGCAACAGAACAGTATTACAAGAAACCAAGAGTGACCTCAACAAATGGAAAATATCCCATGCTCATGGATTGGAAGACTCAGTGTAGTAAAGATGTCAATTCTGCCCAAGGCACTATATAAGTTTAATGCAATCCCCATACAATTACCATCATCTTTCTTCAAAGAATTGAAAAAATTGATTACTAATTTCATATGGAGAGGGAAGAAGACCAGAAGGGCTTGCTTTCTCTGATTTTAGCACATACTATACAGCCACAGTGGTTAAAACTGCTTGGTATTGGTATAACTACAGATACTCAGACCAATGGAAAAGAACTGAAATCCCAGAAATAAAATCATTGTCATACCAACAACTGATCCTCGATAAGGGCCCCAAAAACATCAAATGGGAAGCGGATGCCCTGTTCAACAAGTGGTGCTAGAGAAAATGGATATCTACTTGCAGAAAAATGAACAAGACTCTTATCTCACTCCATAGACAAGAATGAACTCAAGGTGGATCACAAACCTCGAGGTAAAACCCCAAACTATTAGGGCCATCAATGAGGGAATTGGAACAAACCTGAGAACTTTGGTGCAGGGAATACATAGGCTATCATAAATAGGGAAGGATACAAAGACAGATGAGTCACAAATTGACAAGTGGGATATACTGAAGATAAAAGACCCGTGTACATAAAAAGAATTCACCAAGAGAATTATAAGAGAACACACAGACTGGGAAAACATCTTTAGCAATGACACATCAGACGAAGCCCTTATTACTAAAATATACAATACTCTGCTAGCTTCTAAAAAGAAAAAAGCTAACTGCCCACTGAGGAGGTGGGAAAAAGACCTGAACAGAAATTTCACAGTTTGAAATCCGAATGGCCAATAAACATATGAGAAAATGTTTCCGATCATTAGCCATAAGAGAAATGCAAATTAAAACAGCAATGAGATAACACCAAATGCCCTCACAGATAGCCCAATTAAAAAAACCAGAAAGTAACAAATGTTGGGGGGGGCTGTGGTGAGATAGGAACTCGTATCCACTGCTGGTGGACCTGTAGGTATATACACTCACTATGGAAATCAATTTGGCAATATCTAAAACAGATGGAGATTGAGCTACCATACGACCCAGCAATCCCTCTACTGGACATATACCCAGAAGAGGCCAGAAACAAACCACAGTCAGACATCTGCGCTCCAATGTTCATTGCAGCACAGTTCACAATTGTAAGGAATTGGAAACAAACCAAATTTCCATCAACAGATGAATGGATTAAAAAACCGTGGTACATACATACAATGGAGTACTATGCATCCCTAAAAAGCAATGATGAATGCATGAAGCACATCACTGCATGGGAAGAACTGGAGGAAATTATGCTAAGCGAAGTAAGCCAAGCACAGAAGGACAAGTATAACACAAATCCACTGAGGTAAACTTAAACATGCAAAAGTGTCATAAGGAAAAAGCTACTGTATACATACATTCCTGGGGTGAGGTCCAGGTAGTATGGCAGGGGCCAGACCAAATCCAGGGATACATATAGTAGCCAACTCAAAAGGAGAGGAAAAAAAGAAAGAAAAAAAAACATGGGTAGCAGGGGAAAACGGCACTAGCCCACCCAAGGGGAGGGTATTATTTATATATCCACAGGGAAAGAAGGACCAGACTTCAAACCTGTGCTCCAAGATGTGAATGCAACATACTGGCATGAAGCAGGGAACCGATAGAAAGGTCTGAGGGGCCGGCTCCAATCCCAACTATGTGGACAGCCCTCCCTCCCCACAGAAAAATTCAGAGGACAGCACTGAAGCTACATCTCAGGGAGAAGGACATGTCTGATCAAAGCACAAAGGAACAAGTGAAGGGGGCGGAAGAGAGAGTGGAACACATCCTGGCCCACCAAGCCCCGAGGACAATATTCCTGCTCAGAGCAGCCA
>NW_022111320.1:3171171-3172973 GCF_000313985.2 Echinops telfairi | reverse complement strand
GGGGGGTGGGGGGTGTTAACCAAATGGCATGAAACACTTACTGTACAACCATTGAATGAAACAAATTTGCTGTCAATTTGCACCTAAAGCACAAATGTTTTAAGTAAAAAGTGGAAGGAAACTGTTCCGCCAATGTTCCAGCTGTCACTGAACTTCTGTTTCTTCCAGTAATGTCGAAACTAATTCCCTCATTGTTTAATAAAGTGAAAATTTCTCATTTGGGAGCACTATACTGGTTGTGGGAGGAAAAAAGCAAAAAGGGAAATGGATAATCCCCACAATACAGGGACTCAGTCTAGAAAAAAATACGTGCATGTGATAATAAATGGCTGTGATAGCCCGGGGTCATGATAGAGGTATGTGGTAGAGTAGAGGACAATTAAGAGAGGAAGGTATTGAAGATGCAGGAGAGAGGGTGCAATTTCTGAACCAGGCTGCTGAGGAACCAGGGAGAAAGAAGCCAATGAAGAGGCTCGGTCTTGGGTTGGACTGACGCCTCCAGACCGCTCTCTGAAATGGAGTGGAAGACAGCAGCCTGGAGGTGTGAATAGGGGGCCTAAGGAGTCACACGGTGTGCTCTAGATCTTACAACTGAGTCACAACAGCACCACACTGAGTAGTGGGAAGATGTGTTAAAACAGTGATTATTTCTCTGTCTCAAGAAGCTCCTTTCGTTCTTTCAAAGTTAGGCATGGAATTTTGCCTAAAAAAATAAGTAAAATGTATTGTGGTAGTTACATAATCTGTGGTCAATTTGAGATGTAAGAAGGGGTGGAGTTTAGCCTGTCAATCAGGTCGCAGCTTGATGGCCTCACTTAGAGGAGCTATGGAGATAAATCTCTCATTAGAGGTGGGACACAAACTTACTCCCTGTGAGACATTCCTGCTGACAAGTCACATGGAGCTATTCTAGAGCTACGCTAGAGAGCTGAAGAAGCCATATGGAGACCCCTGCCAGTGTTGAGATGCTTCCACTGTCACTGGATCCACAAGACTTTCCACCCACTGGCCTGTAATCTACCTGCATTAAGCATCATTGCATGTGTTATGTGAGTCTGAAAAGGAATTTATAAATAGGTATCAGACCTGTGGTCTAATATCAGACTTGGGGACTTGATCTGGACTGGGCTGGGATGTTTTCTCAATAGCCAATTGCTCTTGTATATAAAGCTCTTTCTTATACACATAGAAGTGTGTCTGAATTTGTTTCTCTAGCCAACCCAGACTAACACAGTATGGTACCAAGAGTGAGGTACTAGAGAAACAAATTATAAAGATGGAGAGTGGATGTTTGTCCGACCTCTGCCTCATGGTAGTTTTTTTTTCTTTGGCTAGCCAGAGGTCAGATATGTCCATGTGGTTTACAGGGTTGTTTTCTGTAAAGAATACGGGAAGTTAAAGTTTTGATTATTTTGTTTGGTTGTAGTCTTTGGTTTGAAATGGCAAAATTGAATGTTGCTGATATATATTTTGAGCTCAGGGATAGAAATTGCCCCTTAAATTTCTCAGAAACCATGCTGCTTAGGGAAAATGACTCACAGAAGGTCAATGCCAAGGAAAAAAAATCCTCCTAACGGGAGCAGCAGACAACATCAGGATCAACAGAGAGAAGCTTGAAGTTGTCTTGGGAGGAACTCTCATGCAAGCAACAGGCATCACTTTGAAGACCAAGAGGCACCTAACCCAAGCCATGGTATTTTCAGTTGCCTCATGTGCTCGCTAAAACTGGACCGTCCTATAAGGATGTCTGCATAAAAATTGATGCATTTGAATTACAAGGTTATCAAATATTAGCGAAAGTA
>NW_022111320.1:3168870-3170047 GCF_000313985.2 Echinops telfairi | reverse complement strand
GAGAGGTACACCCACACCCTCCCATGTTCCCAAGGCTCTCTCAACTCCAGTAACTTGGAGAACACTCACAAATATTCCCAGGATCCCTCGAGATGTAACTGAAAGACAGCTGAGGTTTGAGAGTAACATGCCCAACTGTGATGGTGGTGGGGGTTGGTCTGGGGCTTCCTGTGTCCAAAGCTGTGGGGTTTTCACCCCAAGCCACAGACCTCATACTGGACTGGACTGAGCCTCAGAAACTCAGCAGTTGCACACTGCAAAGCCCAAGGTGGGGAGATTTGATGAAGGAGACCTGTCTATATACCCACCCCACCCCCACCACTTCCTGCCTGGAGCAGCGGGCAGGAATCCACTAATGCTGACAATATGTCACCTGTTGCATCACCGGGAACATCAGGAGCACCCATCAATACTGAGAGGTGGAATGGCAGGACAATCCATAGTGAGGGAAGAGGCAACCAAGTAGAGCACATGAACCAGATCCCAAGTAGAACAACCATCAATGGTCTACCCACTATGCTCCAGTGAAAGGGGAGAACTTGTTAAATTCTGTCTATTATTAATCCCCTAAGACCAGAAGTTCTACTGTAGTGGTTTCTGTGTTGGGCTGCTAACTCCAAGGTCAGCAGTTCAAACCTACCAGCCACTTCGTGGGAGAAGAATGAGGCTTTCTGCTCCCTAAAGATTTACAGCCTCAGAAACCCTCAGGGGGACACTTCTACTCTGTCCTATAATACGGCCGCTATGAGTCAGAATCCATTTGAGGACAGGGAGTTTTGAGACCAGCTGCTGTAAAGAGTTGCAGTCTTGGGAACCACAAGGCCAGTTCTACTTTGTTCATTAGGGTTGCGATATGGTGAATTAGAATCGATGAGATGGCAGGGTGTTTTTGTTGGTTTTTCCCTCTGTTTGATATGAGAGGCTGTGCAATACACACAGAAACTACAAGTTGGATCCTACAAAGCTGGGATACAGCTTGAGAAGAGTGGAAAAGAAAACATTGAAAACACATATTTCCTATGGTCTTAGGAACCAAGACACCACTCCCCTGTCTGTCTCCAGGCAGGTCCGCCCACATGCAGATATGCCCACATACGAGTACCCGGTGTGATGACATCATCGCACCAACCCCATCACATACACTCTGTACAAATACAGGTGTATGTGAAAGGGTTGG
>NW_022111320.1:3166298-3167520 GCF_000313985.2 Echinops telfairi | reverse complement strand
TGAGTTCTCTGGTCTCTTGCTTTCTGGTGGTTGGACGAGGGTGCAGCTACCTTAGCAGTTCCTAGCTTCAGCTTGCAAGGCTGACTTCCTGCAAGATATCTCCAAGGAGAAGCCACATGGACCTACCCTGATGCAGCCCTGGGTGCTGGAGCAGCCGTGTAGAGAGCCCTGCCAGTGCTGAGATGCTTACACGTTCACTGACTCGGCTTTCCTCCTGTAGTTGACATCACAGTGTGTGTTTTGTGAGATGGAGGAGGACTTTGTGGGTTGGTGTTGGACATATGGGTTAATGGGTTAATATTGGACTTGTGGGCTTGGGCAGCACTGGGTTGGGATGTTTTCTTGATGCTCACTTAACCTTTATATAAAACCCTCTCTTATACATGAGTTTCTGTGGATTTGTTTCTCTAAAGTACCCAGACTAACACACCACCCAATTCACAATAAAAAGGGTTTTTGTTTGTTTGTTTTGTTTTGTTTTAAGGAGAAAATTACATGCAAAAAAGAAAACGGATTTATAGACTCAATAGCTGTGGGGTTTTGTTTGCTTGGTCTTTAAACTTTTCATTGTGAATTAGGTGGGGGTGGGTTACACCTCAGATAATCAATTTTGTACCCCAAAATTTAAATTCCTTATCAACCCCCCCAGTGACTTACTCTGCCCTCCTCTTTGATTTCCCCTCACTCTCTTGTATGGAACTATCTCCCCCTTCACTATGGTTTTGTTGTGGTGGTGGTTGGTTTGGTTTGGATTATGTAGGATTACTGTGGGAATCAACTCTGTGGCCATTAACTGGCTTAGGGTATTATAGTATGTTGAGGAGCTCTGGTGGCACAGTGGCTAAGAACTTGGCTGCTAATGGAAAGGTCAACTGTTCAAACCCACTAGTGGGAGAAAGACATGACCACCCACTTCTGTAATATGACAGCCTTAAGGCAGTCCTCCTTTGTCCTGTAGGACCACTATGAATTGGAGTCCACTCAATGGCAACTAGTTTTAGTATCTTATAACTGTATGAAACAACTGAGCTGAAACAACGATGCAGGTTAAAGAGGGTGGCAGAGAATAGCATGAAGACTATAGGATCACCCCATTAGTGTATGACCGTCAGTCAGGATAGCCAGGCTTTGTGTAGAACACATGCATCCAAGTGGAGCATTGTATTTCTACCCTTACAACATTAGGAGTGTCATTTGGTCAAAAACCACGAGGAACTCCCCC
>NW_022111320.1:3163588-3164808 GCF_000313985.2 Echinops telfairi | reverse complement strand
TTCCATTAACAGCCAAGCATTTTCATCTTTGGTTTGTTTGGCATTCCATGCAATGGCATATTCACTCCTCAGTTCTTTAATAACTCAGTTATTGAAGGGTTTTACCCTTCCTGAAGGATATCTGTATGTCTGTCTCTGTATCTATATCTAGCACATGTCTCCAGAAGACCGAAGCAACAACACACTCAAGCTCCAAAAAGGAAGCTTTCACAGCTGGAGTGACAGACCCAGACTGCGGCCTGAATGTCTGCCCAATGTCCTTTGGGTCACTTCTTTTTGGAGGATCACTTGCCCTTGGTACCATTCAGCAAACTACATATTCTTGAAAAGATATTGGCATTTCATTTCAACGTAATACTGTCTCCGCCACTTCCCCACAGATATGACTCATTTAAATAGAAATCTAAACCTAAGTATTAAATACAAAACAATAACGTGTGTAAGTCATAAGAGAGTTATCCGTTTTTCTGTTTTCCACTTTAGACAAACTGACTCAGCTGGTCTGGTTCCGCTCACCACTCAAAGGAACCTAGGGTTTTGCACAGTCTATTCCTGAACCCTTCAATTCAGAGCTTGGCTGCGGATGGGCCTCTCATTTTTAACATTGAAATATAAGGTTCATTAGAACAAAAGCTTCTCATCTATATTGCTGGGTTCAATATAAGTGGTTTGTCTGACCAGCAACATATTATAGCTCCCTTCATATTACAATGATATTGTAATAGCTCACATTGTACACTGAGGTCAAACTTGGCTATTGATCTATTTAAGTATAAATACTACGATTAATTAGAGATGGGCTTGGACTAAAATATCTGACCTCTCTGGGTTCATAACTTCAGATAACAGAGAAACCTTAGAAGGGAATTTTCTGCTCCAAGATATTCTTGAGAAATGACTCATAAGGAATGGACCAAGGATTTTCACTCTCAGGATTTGGATTCCTAGCAGTTTGGCATGGGGGAAAATGTGCTCTTTCACCCTGGAGAGGCCAAGGATGATTGTGGAACAAGTTGGTGAGGGAAAGGCTTATTTCTTGAAATTAGATGGCTATCCAGCTAGCTAGATGAAAAATAATTTGTGGATAGATGGATGGATAGATAGATCTAGATAGATGATAGCTGCCCTTGAGTTGACTCCAATTCATGGTGACACTAGAACAGAACAATCCTACGCCACCCTCATGATTGCCAGCGTGTTTGCCTCATTGTGGGAGCTTT
>NW_022111320.1:3160171-3162168 GCF_000313985.2 Echinops telfairi | reverse complement strand
CCCCTGTGTCGCTAGAGGAGGTCAGATGTGACCCCCAGGCCATTTCCTCACCACACAACACAAGGTCACTGTGAGCTGGAGATGACTTAAGGGCACCAGACACTCTGTACCAATGAGTTTCAGAAGTCCATGGTCAGGTCCTCCTTCCCAGCCCAGGAGGTCTTCTGAACCCACTGATCAGAGGGGACCCTGCTGGGATTCGAAGTCCCAGGAGCATGGCTTTCAGTTTCCAAGAAATGGCCCCAGTCCAGAGGCGAGGTTTCTGTTTAGTCTATTTCAACTCACGGCGAGCCCTGTGTGCAGAGTGGAATGACACACGGACAGACCTGTCTTCGGAGGGGCCTTGGAGTGTTTGAACCATGCAATGGTTTGTGCCACTGGGGAACTTACTGATGAGGGTACATAAGAAGCTATTGCTTTTCCCTTCCAATTCATACATCCACGGGTTTGTTTATTTATTTTCCAACAGTTTTATTGGCACATCATTCACATATCATACACGGAACAGTTCGATTGTCCAATCACATCAAGGGGAGTTGTCCAATCACTACCATATCTATCTTAAAGTCTTTTCCCCCAAGGGTTAGATTGTCTTTAAACTGAGTCGTGTAAGCACTATCAGTTCTGGTGCTCCATCCGTGGGTTTATTTGTAAGGAAAATGTATTTAAACCTGTCTTTGACATCAATGGATGGCTGTAGACCAGGGGTCCTCAAACTACAGCCTGCAGGCCACATGCGGTCCTCTGAGGACATTTATCTGGCCCACTGGGTGTTTTTGCCCATTTTGGGTTTTTTTTTACTTCAAAAAAAGATATGTGCAGTGTGCATAGGAATTTGTTCATAGTTTTCTTTTTTTATCTATAGTCCGGCCCTCCAATGGTCTGAGGGACAGTGAGCTGGCCCCCTGTTTAAAAAGTTTGAGGACCCCTGCTATAGACAATGTAACTCAGTAATACATCTGTCTTAATCTCATGAGGTACCCATGTCACAAAAAATGATACTTTTTGTGACATGGGGGCGCAGATTTTAAGGTCAGAGCTAAGATTAAATTTTAATAAAACTCAAATGGAAAACTTCACAAATCATTGAAGGTTTGTAACAGGCTTATGGAAATGCTCCCACAAAAAAACACATTTTCAGATGGATCGAGTGTTTTAAAGAAGGCCAGAAAGACCTCAAAGATGAGCCAAGAGAGGGAAGACCAGTGAATCTTGAGAAATGCAGAAACCGTGGCTGAAGTCCAGCAACTGGTGGAGGAGGACCATAAATTGCAGTTGGTGCAATAGCTGCTGAAGTTGGGAGCTCCAGCAAGCTTGGGGCTCCACTGGGTGTCAAAAGTGCTGCACAAAGATCCTCTAGTTCAAAGAGTTGATCTTCCCATCAGTCTTTGAAGCAAGATCGAAGCTAATGAAATGCTTTGATGGAACAAGTTGCAACCAGAGATGAGTCGTGGGTTTATCAATACGATGCAGAGAGCAAAGCTCAATCAAAACAATGCCTTCTGAGGGGAATCTGCCGGGCCAGTTCAATTCCAAGAAGAGATGTCAGCCTCCGACAGTTAGGGTGACTTCTGAAATCCCAAAGTAATCTGGGTAGTTTTTCCTCTAAGGGCAAAGAACGATCATGGGGAGGAGGGGGGTTATTAAGAAGAAGTTTTCAGAAATTTGGAAACTGCAGCAGTGAGAAAAAAGTTAGGAAAATTGTTGTGAGAAAAATAATTGTTCCCACCACAATGCACCTGCTCCTTCCTTGAGGGTAACTAGGACTGTCCTGGGAGACTTTCCTTGGGAAACCTCTCCACCTCTACTCCGCAGCATGCTCTTGCACCTCCAGACTGCCTTTGGTTTCTTAAACTCAAAGAACATTGAGAATGCACGTGATTTTCATGCTTTGAGGATGTTAAAGCTGCCCTTTAGACGAGTGTGAACAAAGCAAAGAGCACAGAATTCTTTGGGGAAGGGTGAAAGGGATAGAAATGGCACCTTGTGAAGGGTGC
>NW_022111320.1:3146425-3159753 GCF_000313985.2 Echinops telfairi | reverse complement strand
AAATACAATGAATAAAACAATCATTTTCTAAGGTCCATACCCCGTTTGCACAATTTCCTCGCTCAGTTTTCACCTTAGACATATCGTCTCATTGAGGCTCTCCCTGACCCTTAATCACACACTGCCCTATTGAAGGACCTATTTTGTTTTTTAACCAGCACCTAACACCCGCAGACATTTTCAGGTCGACTTATACGAGAGTCCTGGTTGCTTGGTGGGCTATGTGTTGGGCTGCTAACCACAAGGTTGACAGTTCAAACCCATCATCTGTCCCCTGAGAGAAAGACGAGGCTGTCTGCTCTGTAAAGATTTCCGGTCAGAAACTCTGTCCTATAGGCTTGAAATGAGTTGGAATCAACAAGATGTCAGATAGTTTCTTATGCTACAGGGCTTCAAAAGTTCATGAACAAATGGCATTAAATGATAATGGAATTTTCCCATGAAAATTTTGATGCTCCCTCATATGTTTATAGTTTAGAATCTGCCTGCTCTCACTAGAACAAGAACAAGCTGAGAATGTTGTTTGCTCATTACTGTGCCTGGAACAGTACCTGACATGTAACGGAGGCTAATGAAGGTTTGCTGGCTGACCGACTAAATGTCCCAGCTGCTTCACAATGGGTACGTCTGTCTAGCAAAACTGCCATTGCCCCTTTTTATAAAGACAACCAACAAGAAAGTAAGCAACTCAAATACGTTAATAATCCACAATATTTTCTAAGTGCTCCTTATAGGTTACACACTAAATTAAGCAATTTTCAGTAACTCTCTCTTTAATCCTACAATTTATTATAGACATTACAGTGCTATGTACATGTTATACAGATCGATAGTATAATAATTATATAACTATAATAGGAGAAGCAGAGGATACACACAGAAGGACATTTTGGGTTGGCCCTTTCTGCTCCGAACAAAGTTTTGATATTAATTTAAGCATACTTCTGGGAAGGAGGTTCAGTCTGTTTTTGTTTTTAAAATGACAAAGTATCCTGAAACCGTATCTCCCCTCACAAGGCAATTTTTTACTGGCCACTCAATTGGAAATTTAGGGGAGATTGGGTTGGGCTCCCAGTGATAGAAATGCCTGGACAGGTCGTCATTTTTCCTGTTTGCCCCACATCTGAGCGTCAGCAGTTCGAGGCTGGTCAACAACTACAAGATGCCAGCCTGGCCCCAGCCACCACTCGGTTTTCTATTGTGACAGCCCAGGGTTGGCTGACAGCCCTAGGCTTGCATGATGGCTGCTGCACCTTCAGGGTTCATGTCCACGTTCCAGGAGGAAGAAAGGACGTGGGAAGGAGGTAAAGTTAGCATCCATAGAAGGAAATCAAAACTATTCCTAGCAATCCCCAGTCAAGCTCTCCTCAAAGGAGGCTGGGAATGAAGGTTTATCAGGAGTCATCTCACCTCCCAAGGGAGAAAGACAGGGATGCGATTGTGGAGAAAACTACAAAAATGATGGCCCGTGTACCAGCTGACAAGATGACCAATTACTCTTTAATGAACATAGCAGATGAACAGAGATCAGTTCATTCGAAATGAGTTAGGGGCTAATGTCTAGTCTTTGGTGTATCTAATTACCAGAGAATCAATTTGAATTGAAGTCCAGAAAATACCTAGGGTTCTTAGGACATGCTCTTTGAGTCAGAAACTGTAACGTCTTAGGAGGGACAGAAGCAAGATGACCCTACCCGGACACGAGCCAGAATTCCAACCTGCCTCGCACCACCCACACGGGTCACTTAAACCCAGATGCTGTAACAAGAACTTAGCTTAGGAGAGTCATTGGAGTAAGGTGACCAGACGTCCTGCTTTTGGCGGGACAGTCCCCATTTTTAACAATTTTCCCCGCATCCCACGGCATTTTCAAAAAGTCCCAATTTTTGGAAAGAATGCACGATAAGCTAGGGTATACGGTTTTCAGCTGCCATGTGGCTATTTTGCCAGGATTTGAGTTTTACCAGTGGTGTCCCGCTTTGCCAATGTTAAGAGCTGGTCCCCTTATCTGGAGGTAGTCTTCTGTTCTAAAGGGAGTGGGAATGAGAGCTACCATTCATTGGGTCTTGGCAGACACTCTCCATTCCAGGGCCAGCTCTCTCCTATCCTCCTGGAAACATCCCCTATTGGTTCATCAGCTGAAGGAAGGTCTCTTGAGCTCTTGGAGTGTCCATCCCAACCCCAGCCCCAGGAATGATAAGCTCCTTTTCTGTGGGCAGTTCACGGTCCATAGGAATATATTGCCTTGTTGTGACCAGTGAGACGGAGGGAGACATTTGATGGGGATGGTAGTGAGGGAGGGAGGAAAGAAAGGAGGGAAGGAAAGAGAAAGTGGCATTCCTCCTCATGTGCAGACCTGGCCCTCATCAGTGCCCTCCCATGGTGAACCTTGGGCTCTTTGTAGGACTTTACCAGGCCAAGATCTAATCTTGAATCGTGCAATGAATTTAGTTATCATGTCAGCAAGTCAGGCTCTGATTTAAAAGGGATAAATCAAGGTTTTATGTCAAGAGGGAAGAAATTAACCAACCAAATAGAAAAACAAGATAAGGTAAAATATCAAGCATTTCTGCTAACAAAATTTGTGTACGGGACTTAAGATTTCTATTCTAGCAGTATAAAATACTGTCCCAAGAGCAGCCACTTCTAAAGTTTCATTAATTAAGGATTCCCACATCCTGCTGGGGAATCTATGAGGTGGTCGGGTGGTGAACAAAGCACAAACACAGATGAGGAGAGCCGAGGATCAGGGTTGGACCAGCCCTGGTTGGGAAGCCACCTTCCCTGTCTGCTGGATGCTGTAGGGAGACTCTTCTCATGGCCACCTACTTGCAAGCCCATGCGTCTCTTCCCTAAACCCCATGCCCTGTGTTTTACAATGTGGTGTTTGTTCTTGAGACCCAAAGATGCCAGGAAGAGATTCCTGTAAATTAAGTCCCACCCTTTTACTTTACAATGAGGAAGCTGGATCCCAGGTTTAAAAATAACCGTTTAAAGTTGTGCTCGGTGCAGGTGACTGGAAAGGTGAATGAGAACACGAAACCCCGCCTGTTGCTCTGAGCCCAGGCTTTAGTCTTGTGTAGGAATCATTCATCATACTCCTGATGGTCTGATTGGGCAAGCTACTGGCTTTGTGCTGTTGTGAGGAGCAAAGGAAATCGCTTAAGACATTTTAGGTCAGTCTGAAGCGTCAGATCCACATGACATGTTGCCAGTCCCTCTTAAATCCTTGGTGTGGGAGCTTCAGGTCTTGAGCACTGCCCACGAGCCAGCTGCACTGAAAATAAGACAAGCAGATATCACATACATTCTAATATGATGCAATGAAAATAAAAATAAACACAAAATCACAAGTCCACTTTAAGTGGTTGCTCCTGATGCATGGCAACCCCTCATGTTTCTGAATAGAACTGTGTGCCACACAATTGTCAGTGGCTCTGATCTTTCAAAAAGTTATCACCAGGCCTTTCTTCTGAAGTGCCTATGGGCAGATTTGAACCATCATCCTTTGGATTCGTAGCTGGGTGCTTGACTATTTGTCCCACCTGGGACTCCTGTGATGACGTAATTCCACTCTGCAGAATTTCTGCCCCAAATGCATGTCTTAAGCCTAATCCTGAGGAAACATTCAACATACCTAAACTGAGGAGTAAAATAAGAAAACAACCAGCCTATAGTCTTAAAAACCTCAGTGTCATAAAGGTTAAAAAATAAATAAATATGTTTGAAGATGTAGTCTAGATTAAAGTGACATGATAACTAAGTGCATTGCATGATTTGAGATTCGACCTTGGCCTGGTTAAGTACTACAAAGAACACTATTGGGATAATTGATACAGCTTTAATAGTATATTAATATTAAATACCTTGAATTTGATCATTATACTACGGAATATTCTTATTAGATAATACACAAAGATGTATTGAGGGGCAAAGGCAACCTACTTTTAAACGGTTCAGAAAAACATTATGTATAATGATAGGTAGGATTTATGTCACCTTGCCTCGGCAAAGTTACAAAATAGTTTGGCAGTTGAAGTCTCCCCATGATTTGATGTAACCTAATGTAATTATCTCTGCTGGATTCTGCTGTGGGCTGACAAGACATTGTGGGAAGAATCAGGTCACAGCCCTCATACAATTGGAAGGACATTTCATGAGGGGTATCGCCTACTCCGACACACGTTGACACTCTGCATCTGCTGCATCTGTCTCCTCAACCTCAAGTTCTTTGGCCTTGAGTCAACGGCCTGCTCTATTGCCTGCCGATTCTGGGAGCTATCAGGGCATGCCATACTGCCTGCTGACAGTGGATTCCTCTGCCTCAGCCTCCCTGGCCTGTGGTCCTCCTGCTTTTTTGATTCCTGCTTCTTGATTCCCCAACCCTGGTGGTTATGTGAGTCAGGAAAAGCCTCCAGCTTAATATCTGACCCATGAACTTGAACCAGCCTGCATGTACCCACTTCCACAGCTGGGTGAGCCATTCATTCCCTGGACATACATTTCTTTCTTCCGTGTATGCATGTCTCTGAGATTGCTTCTTAGCCTAACATGCACATATGCAAATGTGTGAGTATATATACACATGCATGCAAACACACACACCCATGTGTTCATATACACACACAGAGATGGAAAGAGAGAAAACAACCAAACAAACAAAAACAGAGGAAACAAACAAGCCTCTTGCTACTGAGTTGACTCTGACCCAGAGGGACTTTATAGGATAGAGGAGGGCGACCTCCTAGTGCAGTGGTTCTCGACCTTCCTCATGCTGCGACCTTTTCATACAGCTCCTCATGCTGTGGTGACCCCCAACCATCAAATGATTTTCATTGCTCCTTCATGACTGTAATTTTGCTACTGTTAAGAATCAGCTAACCCCTGTGAAAGGGTGGTTTTGACCCCCCCAAAGGGGTCGCGACCCACAGGTTGAGAACCCGGGTCCTTGCGCCTCCATGTCTTCAGCAGCAGAGGTGACAGGTGCAGCAGCTGCAGCTTCCTGGTGGCTCCAATCAGCAGCCTCTGGAATGGCAGCCGCAGCGCCCTGCGCAGGCCCTGCCCGTGCTCCTCGAGCAAGGGAGCACAGCGAAATGCAGCAACACGTGGACCATTGGGGAAGACACGCAAAGGACACACAGGAGTCTATTTGCTCTTTTAGTACTACTCTTGTATCTCTTTCTTAAATGAGAAAGTATTTCGAAACAAAAAGGTGAAAACAATTGCTTAAGGCTAGTCTGCTTCTTTCCAGGGTGGGGCCTGGGAAATGAAAGAGCACTCGCTACTCCTGGGGACCATTGACAGATGTATTTTTTTAAAATCATTTTATTAGGGGCTCGTACAACTCTTAGCACAATCCATTCATACATCCATTGGGTCAAGCACATTTGTACATCTGTTGCCATCATCATGCTCAAAACATTTTCTTTCTACTTGAGCCCTTGGTATCAGCTCCTCATTTTTCCCTCTCCCAACCCCGCCCCCTCCCTCACAAACCCTTGATAATTTGTAAATTATTATTTTGTCATATCTTACACTGTCTGTCTGACCCCTTCACCCACTTTTCTGCTCTCCATCCCCCAGGGGGAGGAGGTTGTAGGTAGATCCCTTTCTACATATACCCCACCTTCCCCTTACCCTCGTGGTATTGCTACTCTGATTATTGGACCTGAGGGGTTTATCTATCCCTTGCTAGGTCAGCAAAACAGACATTCCGGGGGTGACGTGGCTCCCCATGCCCCTTAGCAGATGATCCGGTAGTGGCTGATTTGCAAAGAGACTGAGAGTCTCTGTGAACACACCCTCTCCATGAATAAAATTAGCAATTTTTAATTTCACTAATATTTCCTAGTTGCTGCTAGTGTATCTATAAACCAAATGGAGAAATGCCCAGTGTGTTAAATTCCCCCATTCAAAATAGGTTGTACGGAATCGACTCTCTCTGTGCTCTGTGTCGTATGCCAGGCAAATGCCAACTCCCATCACTGTCCGGGCCACTCATTATCCGCACTGTGCCGCGCGAAGACAGGGCTCCTGCCAATTGTCAAAACCCCTTCTGTGAGTGCACATGGCCACACACCCGCGTGTGCTGCAGAAGCAAGAATGGGTGGTGAAGTTCCTATTCTTCTTCTTCACAGGCACCAGCGGTGATTAAGTAGTGGGGGGTGGGCACCTCCAAAGTCCCTCCGCCTGCTCAGACACCAAAACTTGAATCCCCAGCCAGGGTCAGTCCCCTGCAACCACGATCAGCCATTCTGTTTGATTTAGGACGCCTTAATCTATAATAAGTTCCACTTCAGGGAACAGCACAGGCTTAATCATTTTGCATCTGGCACCCAGGACTGACGCACCCCAGATGGAGCAGAGGGAGGGAGGGGAGGAGGGAGGGAGAGAGAGTCGGGGGGAAAAGGAAGGGGTGGTTGAAGGGAAGGGGCCAAAAAAAAAAAAAAAAAAAGTCAAAAAAAAACCAAGTAAACCTCTTTCTTAAGCTAAAAACCGTTTCAACTTTCAAAGGCAGAATCTCACCCCCGAGTGAAAGACATGACATAAATGCAAAGGTAAGTGAAGATAAACAAAAGGCCCCGCTCAGATGTTCCCGAGGAACATCCGTCATTGTCAACGGACTCTGTACACATCATAATGATTCCGAGCGCCCTGCCGGGCTGTCTCCGAGACTGCGCCTACAGCTAACAGAAGGCCTCCGTCCCGTTTTTCCAGCAAACAGCAGCTTACAGCACAAGAGCTGATGGAAACTCCCATCCAACTGCAACTGCTGCAGGTTTTGGAGGGACACCTTGTTACTTACATCCAGGTGTAATGCTCTCTTGCCTTTCAGAGCTGTCCCTTCATCCAGCCTGTCAGCCAAAGGGGGCAGGATAACCATTAGCCTGCAAGTCTATCCCTTGTAACCATTCAGACAAAACGCAGAGAGGGCCGTTGCCTGCGGCGTGGGTTTCAGCTCCCATGACCTTGGGGTCCCTGAGTGGCACAAATGGCCAGGGAGTTGGCAGGTTGAACCTACAAAGGTGCCGCCCAAGAAAGGCCAGGCGATTTGCTTCCTGAAGGTCCCAGCCATGAACGAGCCCTACTGTGGGGCACAGCTCTACTCAGCCACCCGTCTGGTTGCCATGAGTTGGAATCACCTGACAACTGACTTCTGGTGGAGTCAAGGCGCGTTCAAGGTGTGTGCCACCACCTCCCAGGCCAGGGTCTCACGCAGCTGCATCGGTGGTGACTTGGGGGTGGTGATGGGGGGTGCTTAACGATGGAGATGGAGAGGCAGGATGCAGGGCTCTGTCTCAGGCTGCAGCTGGGGTGCCTCCACAGGGATGGCTTAAACCAGGCTGGGGTGTCCATCTGAAGGCGTAGACCCGGGCAGGAGTGGAGGACACAGACGGGCAAGTGGTGGAAAATGAGAACAGGAGGCCTGAGTAAGGGTCCTCTCTGTCTCCGGGCCTCCCAGGATCACAGGCTCATTAAAGAGGATGCCACTGACCACAAAAGAAAGGGTGAGAGAGAACGTGGAGGGGACCTCAGGGAGCTAGGAATCTGATAAGAGGAAAGGTTTCGACACCTTCTGCCGGCCCAATTGGCCTTCCACATTCCCACGAGGGAGGATCACCAGACTCTGGCTTAGGAGTGGAAGGCAAACGACTCTGAGGAGCGCCCAGACAATGTTTATTCGCTGTTAACTCCTGGCGTCTTTCTTTGGCTTTCATGGTAGGTTACTGTGGAGAAAGGTGGCGCGCAGGAGTATCTTCTCTTTGAGGACATGTTTTCTTCCCTTGAACAGTCCTGGGGGGTGGCTGGCGGGAGGAGCTCCTCTCAGCACTGGTGTCTCTCAGGATGCCCTCCTGGGTGGGCAACTGCTATGGCATCATGGTGGCTATCAAGGAATGTGAGATATTCCACCATCTTTCGTCCTCATCGTTAGACCTCACCACAATCTGATACAACAGGCCCAAGAAAAGAGGATATGTGTGTAGCAGACCACCCGTGAATTCTCTTCCTAAACATGTTCCCCAGAGAAGCGCTCACACATGTGCACAGAGACGGCGCCAAGAATATTTCTAGCAGTATTGTCTGCAATAATGAATCACTGGAAACTATCTAAATTTCCACATGTTACGGAAGCTGGATTGGTATTACATCAGGGGTGCACAGGTGCACATAGTTATACACAGGTACACATAGTTATACTCAGGCACACATAGTTATACTCAGGTGCACATAATTATACTCAGGTACACATAGTTGTACACACATACACATAGTTATACTCAGGTACACATCACATAGTTATACTCAGATACACATAGTTGTACACATGTACACATAGTTATACTCAGGTGCACATAGTTATACTCAGGTACACATAGTTGTACACACATACACATAGTTATACTCAGGTGCACATAGTTATACACAGGTACACATAGTTGTACACAGGTACACATAGTTATACTCAGGCACACAGAGTTGTACACAGGTACACATAGTTGTACACAGGTACACATAGGTATACTCAGGCACACATAGTTATACACAGGTACACATAGTTATACACAGGTACACATAGTTATACTCAGACGCACATAGTTATACTCAGGGACACATAGTTATACTCAGGTGCACATAGTTATACACAGGTACACATAGTTATACTCAGATACACAGTTGTACACACGTACACATAATTATACTCAGGCACACAGAGTTGTACACAGGTACACATAATTATACTCAGGTACACATAGTTATACACACGTACACATAGTTACACATAGTTATACACAGGTACACAGATACACATAGTTATACTCAGGCACACAGAGTTGTACACATAGTTGTACACAGGTACACATAGTTATACTCAGGTACACATAGTTGTACACACGTACACATAATTACACATAGTTGTACACAGGTACACATAGTTATACTCAGGCACATATAGTTATACACAGATACACATCTTCATACACAGGTACACAGGGGTATGCTTGTTTGTGAGCATTCTTATACATTGGTTGATGCAAATCTTTGAATATTTGGCATAACATTCTTAGTTCACTTGAGTAAATACAATTGTAGATGCAAAAATGAACGAATTAGCCCACCAGAATCCGCCTGGGTAGATCTCAGAGACAAAACAAGGGTAGAAGAGAGATGTATTTGACGTGAACGGATGATGTGCTCCCAGGGCCCAGAGAGGACGCCTAAGGTTCGCAGCCCTGGTAGCCTCAGAGAGAGAACTAGATTGGGAGGCAAGCACAAAGGGCAGCGTCTTTGTCATGTTTCATTTCTCACCCTCAAGACAGAGCCCTAATGGTGCTACTCTCTGGACTGGTGCGAGGGTGTTTATTCTGTTAATCTCTGGACTTGTCCATGTAAGAGAGGGGGTGGGGGTGGGGGGCAGTGGTAACAGGTAGGGCTGCAAACACAAGGTACCTCACTGGCCCTGGGCTGCCTCTGATTCACAGCGACCCCGCAGGACAGGGTAGGACTGCCCCTGTGAGTTTCCAAGACTCTCCATGAGCCCTCTCGTCACAAGACCAACTCTTTACAGAGTAGAGACCCCAGCCTTTCTCCTGGTGCTTTCGAATTGCCGACTCGTGCAGGCAGCAACCCAAAGAGTAACCAGGGTACCAGGGGTGCTTAACCACAAAGGCAGTCTTTGGAAACCACAGGGAAAGAAGAGGCTTCCTACCCCTGTCAAGAGCTACAGCCTCAGAGACGCCCAGGGGCAGTTCTACCCTCACCTAGAGGGTCGCCCTGAGTTGGACGGAATCTACTCGGGGGCAGTGAGCCCTGAGCACTGTCCACCTGTGGGGTATCCTCGGGTTGAGCCCCTAGCTTCACTAATGGGCAGAAAGGACCAGTTTTCTTGGAGACCTTGAATTTCCCAGAGGGGTCTATGCCCCCTGCCCCATCAGCAGGTGCTGCCTGAGGATTCACAGCCATGGGCGTTCTCTGCGCGACTTTCTCCTCTGCCTGCCTTCCCCGGTGGCACCGACCTCGTGACCCTCTGTGTCCACACATGGGAAACAACACGAGGAAGGTGGTCTTATCTGGACTGCGGCTGCGGTTAGCGGCCACCAGTGGATGGGACCCCTGGTGACCCCACGTGGGCAGAGTAGCCTGTCTCCTAGGGGGTTCGGGACTGACTGACCTTTCCGAAGCAGAGGGACAGGTCTCTCCCCTAAGATGGCACTGAGTGGGCTCCCAGCCTTTAACCTTGTACACACGGGGGCTCAGGAAGACGAACGGTGGAGACCAAATGTGCTGAATTATTCACAAGGGTGGAAGGGGAGGGGAGGGAGGGGGAAAAGGAGGAGCTTATACCAAGGGCTCAAGTAGAAAATGTTTTGGAAATGATGATGGCAACATATGTACAAATGTGCTTGATACAATCGATGAATGGAATGTTATAAGACTGTAAGAGCCCCCAATAAAGTGATTTATTTTAATGTGCCGAATTAATTCCAATTTTGTAAAAGTTCACAATCATACCCCAAAGATCCATATTCGATTTCTTATTTCAGGTACAAAATCCATGTCTGTCAAGCTGATTTCAATTCATGGCGATCCTAGAGAGAAGCAGCACTTCCCCCTGGGATTTTCAAGTCTGTAATCCCCACCGAAGCCCACTGCCACAGAGCAGCGTCATGCCCAAGTTAAATAAGCCCTCACGGAATAATGAATTTCTGTGTATGCTTTAGGAAACCAGAATTACATCTTTGGTGAGAGGCGGCATAAACTGTCAAACTGAACATTTGATGTCATAATACAAGAATACCTTTCCTTGGATCGACTCTCTGGCCTTGGAACTCAAATCAATCAAGGACTGGATGGTGGCAACAAACATGTCCAGTTGGGCCTGTTAAAGAGGGAAAATTCAACTTATCTGGCTGTCATATTTCAAATATGTAACCGAGTCATGCACAATCCCACATCGCCTTACCTACATCAAGGACACTATGATACCCCAAGAGTCAGCTGCAGTCTGTGGGATCCTTGTTATTTCAAGTGCTGAAAACAGCTCAGTGTGTTCCAGTAAGGTCCCCTTCCATCCTATGGGCATGGGCCAATAGTGTTTCTTCCCTTAGCGTTAAACTAGAGGGGAAGAAGTCACGTTTGTGGACTCGTGTGTGCAGTGTCTGTGAATGAGAGCACCTGCTTCGGGCCTGCACTCAAATCCAGCACCCATCACGTACTACCTTACCTTGACCTTGGGCAAGTTTGCAGAATGTGAATGAGAGAAAATAATCTCACCTGGTTGGCTGCCATAGAGCTGAATCCCATTCGTGATGACCGCTTTGAATGGCTGCCGAGTCCTGTGCCATCCCCAAGATCAGCCAGGAATTGAACCATTATGATCTATAAGGGGTTCCCACTCGCACACCCCACCGCTGGCTGATCTTCAGAAGTAGACTACCAGGCTTTTCTTCCTCGTCTGTCAGTCTGGAAGCTCTGCTGAAGCCCCTCTGCATGAGAATCACACATGAGCCTCTACTGACGGACAGGTGCTGCCCTGTTTGGAAATCCAAGCTGCATTCCTCCCTAAAACCAAACTCCAGACTCACTGCTATTGAGTCCATGCTGACTCATAGCGGGTAGAATTTCCTCGGTGAGTTTCTGAGACTGTAGCTCTTGACTGGAGTAGAAAGCTCCATCTTTCTCACGTGGAGCACCTGGTGGTTTGAACTGCTGACCTTGCAGTTAGCAGTCCCTTAGGCCACCAGGGCTCCACATCTCCTGCATTGAAGACAAGAATTCTATTTTTATTTTCTTCCTCAAGCTGCTGATGAAAGTAGCTTAAAACAACAAGAAATTATTCTTTCAGGAGGATCACTTAAGAGGCCAAAATTCCATATTCAATGCATAGGTGGGTAGAGTTGGCTCCTTCTGGAAGTTTCTGAGGAAGGATTATTTCTGAGCTCTCTCCTGGCTTCTGTTGGATGCTGGTCATCTCATCCTTGGGATTCCTTAGCTGCATCATGACAGTCTGCCTCTGTTGTCCCCAGCCTTCTTTCTTGGTCTGTGTCTCTGCATCCAACTCTTCTCCTCCTTTCTCTCATGAAGAGAGAACCGGCCACTGGACTTAGAGTTCACCCTAATCATGGCCTCACTTTAACTCGATTCCATCCTCAAAGACCCTATGTCCAGGGAAGGTCCCACTCACAGCTTAGAGAGTTAGCACTTGAACAAATCTTCCTGAATAACACAGATCTACTCATTTCACCTTCCATGGACTTGTGATTAGAATTTATTTGAAAAGCTACGGAAATCATTTTGCACAGTACCTGGCTCATATCGAAACAAACAAATCCACGGACATCCAGTGATTCAGGCTTATAACCATTCTGTCCACGGTTTCCAAGGGTCTGTATGTCTCTGTGGAAGCAGGTCACCTTATCTTTCTAATGAAGAGCTGCTGGTGGATTTGAACTGTCGACCTGGTGGTTACCTGAGAGCACTACCAGGACTGCTAGCCTGGCTTGTATTAAAGATTTAATAAATGCTGCATTTCTTCCCTTGATACTATGAGTATCTGTAAAGTGCTTCTTTGACCTCTTCAGTCATCAGCGTAGCCTTTGGGTTGTGTTTCCAAATCATGGTGTAAAGGCATTCTTTGATGGGAGATAGGTGGCTGGCCTAAGTACTTTTTTTAATGTGATTTTAAAATGGAATGGAATGCTGCACTAAGCTTTAAAGGAAGTTCTGAGGCTCAGTTATTCCTTCTAGTGGAAGGAAAACTGTGTTCAACTTGAACAACACAATGAACTACAAATGTTTATCACGGCCACCACGACCTACACCATGTGATTGCAGCTGACCTTTCACGTCGTTCTCTTTGCTGGTAAATATCAGATGGCAGGTCATCAATGAGGTCAATGGGCTTCAGTGTTAGTCACCAAAATTACTCTGTAGGAGAAGTCATAGAAAAAGTGCATTTTTAAAATGTTCATAAGGGGTTAAGGAAGCTAGCAGAAACACTACACTGAAACAATCACACTTGATATTAGAAAAAATATAGGCACCTTTCTTAAAATCCCAATTCGATTAATTCGAAACCTTACCCGAAATAAGAACAGAGCAATATGCCGAATTCTTTGGCTAAATCCTTCATTGTCAAAATCTTAAATTATTGCAAGGACCTCAGGATTTCAGAATAATGATGCTATAGAGCAGGAACTTTCCATCACGGCACACAATGTACAGAGCTGTAAATCTATTATAATATACAACAAGTCCTAGAGATGCTCAGAGTCTCCTAAACACCAACTCAGCTAGTTGGCAAAAAGAGCATCTACAAATACTGCTTC
>NW_022111320.1:3141946-3146325 GCF_000313985.2 Echinops telfairi | reverse complement strand
GCTATTGAGAATTTAACTTCCGACAGGCACAGTCTGCAGTGCCTTCCAAGAACTAAAAGTATCTGTATATTGGCAATTTAAATCATGGCATTTTCAAATGCAAATTAATTATTTAGGGAGGAAAGGCCTTAATCAAGGCAGGAGCCCACGACAATAATTAGACTTCAGAAAGGAACGCTCCCAGCAGCAGGGATACATGCTTCTGTATTGTTCTTCCTCCCCTTCAAGTATCAGAATTTGATCTGGTGCCCTGGAAGCACACCCCCCGAATGTGTGTGCACCCCCTGTATCTGGGGCCACCTGCTGTTCACCCAGGCACCTCCTCCATGCTGCCCCCACCCCCCACCTCTTGCCTGCCCCACATCATCTTGGCCGACAGGCTCGGAGACGCAGAACGCTGGGAGGAGCATTTCAGAGCGAGGACTCCTCCACTTCGCCATTCCACCAGGCTCCCAAAATTAGACCTTTGAACAACGACAGCTGGAAGATTCTGAGGCATCAGACATCGCTAATAAAGGACTCTCCGCCTGCCTTCCCGAGTCTTTGAAAAGCAAAAGGCATAGGCCGCAGCACAACATGCGGCACGGCATTTATTGTCGTCTCTTTGCTGTAAGCCATTGAAAACTCAAAATATCCAATTAGATCAAATGTTTTCAAATAGGTTAAAATCGATCCTCTCCTTGCATTGGGGTTCTGCCCAAGCAGTCCTCAGACTGGGGCCTCTGCAGCACCAAGATCTGTGTGCTCCGAGGAGGGAAGGGAAGGCCCCTGGGGGTGGCAACGCCTGTCACTAAAAGGGAAGCCTAATTGTCTGAGGGGTTCTGTCCTCCTTCTGACCGAGGGCCGCAACAGGACGCCAGGGCATTTGGGGACATTCTTCCTTTCGATTCTTTCAGGAAGTTTAAAATCATTCCATCCAGAGAGACAGAGAAATCACCAGCAACGATGTTGTTAAACAAAGGCATTATTAGGCCTTGTTTCGTGCTCCTCTGGCCCAGGCTCTCAGAGGAATGAAAAGCGAGGGCCTGCCGGGGACGCCCGCACGCACATGCACACCCGGTGACTCCGGCCTGGCTGAGAGTGTGTGCTGGTTCTATTTATTTTTATGACTCTGATCCAAGGGTCAGCAGCACCTTTCGTAAAGAAACCCCAGGCCCTTGGCTGCCTTTCTCTGGTCATTAATCCTTTCGAGTTCCCGGAGAGGCAGGGAGACCAACCGGGCAGTTCTCCTGGCTCTCCTGTTACAGATGGAGAAGGGGAGGTTTGGGGAGGTTAAGTGACTTGCCCAAAGATATTTACCAAATTAGGAGAGGCCCCCTGGGAACACAGCTCTGGGTTCGTGGGTTCTGGGGCTGCAGCCAGGAATCCCGGCCCCAAAGAGTCTCTTTTGTGCTTGCTTTATTGACACACCTATTCGTGTAGAAAATAAGTCAACCCTTCACTCCTCGGACACCGTGGCCTCACCAACATGGTCACACACACACCTCGCGGCCACTGACACGATATGGGGGCATCGACTACATGAGTGACACTGTCCGAAGTGGTGATTTCAAAATGACTGTAACAGTTTTCTTGTACGCTGTGTGCCAGCAGAACCTGGTTACATTGTTGTTGTTTTTTATAAGAATACCCCTGTAGTTCGTTTTTGCAACAAAAACATTGTTCCAGTTTGCATGTATCAACAGATCAAAAAGGCTAAAACTCTGGCCTCATTTACTTATTGAATCTCCTAGTGGATTCGGTTCAGAGCTGTCATTATCACCCAATTACCGTGACACTTCCCATCATGCGGTCTGGCCGGACTATTCCCGACACGCACGGGCTCTTGTTTTCCTCGCCGCTGATGTTTTCTTCCTTTCTCTCTTTCTTTCTTTTTTTAGCAGCGTATGTCACATTTTCTGGAGTATTAGCTGCAACATCGTGGTAACTAGTGTATGTGAACCTCTACCAATAGATCAATAATCTTTTTTGAAAGTGAAGTCGAGATTCGAAGAAAAATGGAGCAAGGCGTCCTTTCAGGTGCTAATCATGCTCCAACTCAAAATGTAGTTCAGTGTGGAAAGAGGTTACAAAACACTTTTGTTGTTAGGATGCATAAAATCTAAAAACCATTACTTAAAGCCATCTGCCACCATACTAACTCAGAACTCACTGCCGTGGAGTCCGTGCTGACTCCCGGCCACTCCTGTGGGTTTCTGCGACAGTAACTGCTGACGGGAGTAGAAAGCCCAGACTGTTTCCCTCCGAGCGGCTGGTGGTTTCAAACTGTGGACCGTGAGGATTGCAGCCTAACGCAGAACCACTACCCCACCAGGGCTCCGATTTCCAACTCCATCAAATATTATTCTGCAGTGCAAATTGATAAAACTTGCTGTGGGCTCTGTATGGTCTGGGTCTGGAGGAGGTCTGTGTGTGAGGGGGCAGGTGGAGGGGGTGGGGGAGGGGATGTGACACCATCCTCCATGACCCCACCACACACACCCACTCACCGGCACCTCCATTAGCACTTGGGAAAGTACAGCTCTAGAGTACAACTTGCAAACAAACTCCCGAATCTGCTGCAGGGACTCAGTGCCTTTCAAAGCTTCACACCCAGAGGTGTGACTTCCACTTCCGGTCCTCAGTGAGAGCAGGCCTCCTCTTATCAAGGCAACCCTCCCCCAAAAGGCTGGACCAGGTGCTGCCACCACTTTGCAAGACTTTGTATAAGAACGACACCATTGATGTGAATTTTCAAGAAGGAAGGAAGGAAGGGAGGGAGGGAGGAAGGAAGGAAGGAAGGAAGGAAGGTGATGGCGAGAGATGAGGTTTAAACAAACTCTATTATAATATACAACAAGTCCTAGAGATGCTCAGAGTCTCCTAAACACCAACTCAGCTAGTTGGCAAAAAGAGCATCTACAAATACTGCTTCAAAACAAACCAAAACAAAACAACAACAGCCACAAACACTGAAGTGAGTGACTGACACGGCAGTGGGAGGGAGGGAGTGTTGGCTTAGCTAATGACAACTACCAGGACTGATCTGACCTGCAACTTACTCCATGATATTTATTTGACAAAAGACGGTGCAAACGTTTGTAAACAGTTTGTCTTCCTGATAACGGCTCCCCCTCAGGACTATGTAAACATCAAAAGGGAATTTTCAAACACGCACTCTGGCACCAACTACCCAACCAAGTAACAATAACAATCCCAAATAAAAATCAAATAAACAAACAACAGAAAAAAACACACGGGCTCAGAGTAGGCAAGCCACCAGCTAATATACTGTAGATGGACGCCTTCCCACGGTTTCTTTCCTTCCTCAGCCCAGTGATTCACGGGGCTATCCTGAGACGATAGCCTGGGAGAGTCGGCCTTCTCCTTCCTACGAGATTTTATTTCCAAGCTCATGAGCTGCTGCTTTTTAGTGCTGATTTTTTTTAAGTGTCCAGATTACCCTGTCCCTTAGCATTCTGATCTTCACCCCTGTTTGTCAGCTGTCCAGCACCGCGGACACACGCAAGCAATGCCGCTTATGATTGGGGATGCTTCCTGGCTGGCCACATGTGCTCTTTGTGCATGCTGGGAGTCTCCCATCCAGGTACAGCTTATCCAGGGGAAATGACATCTGCCCCCTCCCGTAGCTGCTCTTGATCAACACGCTGCCATTAAATCAATGCGACCCGATAGGACAGGGTGGAATTGCCCATGTGAATTTCATAGTCTGTACCTCCTAGCAGGAGAAGCAATCCTGATCGTTCTCCCAAGGAGTAGCTGGTGGTTTGGAACTGTTGACCTTACAACTGACAAGATAAAGGCAACTTGAGAGAGCGGTGAGTTTGCCAAGAATTCTAAGATCACGGTGTCCTGAGAGCCAACCTGTGGGAAACTAATAGGGAAAATACAGCCAATGTGGGGTTTGTCCCTGACCTCCTTTACTCTGCTGTTCCCCTCCTATCTTTACGGGGCTAATCCCCAGGCAAGGAACAATGCCCTTCTGTGGGAAGAACCCCTGTGGACTCTTTAAACCTGGCTGCTCCAGCAGTCCTCTGGGATTTCAGTCCATCAGAAGAGCATCACAATCACAAACAAGCTGAGGAATGAAAAGATCAAATCCACATCATGGACAGTGTGACCATGTGGGGCTGGCAGAGGGATGGCCAGTCTTCGTAAGTCCAGGAAGAAAAGGCTTCTGGCAGACAAGACCAGAGATCACAAACCTCAATGCAGTCTGGAGAGAGACTCAGACTTAGGGGAAAAGGTCCAGCACCAGATGTTTGATAGCTGGCGGGGAGGGAGCTGGGCTTGATCAGTCGCTGGGGCTCTGGTGGAAACTTCTCTTCAAGGAATTCCCAACCTAGAGGGAAGCTGTCTGTGTGTGGGGTGGGGGGGTG
>NW_022111320.1:3140311-3141846 GCF_000313985.2 Echinops telfairi | reverse complement strand
TTATGCCCTCAAAGCTGATTTGAGGAACAAGGCCCAGCTGAGCCCCAAGATATCAGAGACGGGGTAAGAAGTAGGAGCCGTGCCAGGGGATGGTGAGACCATTGAAGCCCTGATGGGAGGAGTCAGGGTGGAGAAGGCAGCTCTTCAGGAAGCCTCCTCGTCCTGGAATTTGATGGCCCTGGCCAAAAGGGCATAGGGTGCTGGGAGTTGGGGACACTTCATTAACCTTTGGTGAAAGTGCCCTTTCGCCCTGTCCTCCTCCATCCCAGATGCCCTTCACTGCTCTGAATCTGGAGCCATGATGGGCCTGGGAAAGAGGCGGGGAGAACACTGTCCCGGCCTTGGCTCCTCACTTATAAAGGGAGTCAGGTGAGTCTAGCATGTCAAGACGTTTGCTCAATAAAGGAGGCCCTGGGCCCTGCCAGTCAGAAGACTGGAGACTGGAGTCCCCCTGGAGTCCGAGGTCAGATGGTGATCCACTTCTGGGAAAGCAGCCTTCGGATGTCCGGAGGAGCATCGAGCTGCTTGGACCCCCGTGGGGCGGCCCTGAGTCGCAATCAGCTAGTGATGACCACCTAACCCCTCCTTATCCAGTGGGTTAGTCGTGGGGCTGTAAACCTCAAGATCAGCCCTTTGAAGCCCCAGGGGCTCTGCAGGAGAAAGATGGGGGATTTCTACTCCCCGAAAGAGTGACAATTTCCGAAACTCACCGGGGCAGCTCCACAGGGGCCGACGGGGTCTCCAGGAGTAAGAATCAACTCCATGACAGTGAGTTGTTGAAAATGAGCACGGTGATGGCGAGAGATGAGGTTTAAACAAACCCAGGCTCTGACTTACTGTATTCCCTATTACGCAGGCTCTCTGCTCACCCTAAATCTAGTAGCCCAGAAGCAGGGATGTGCGCATGCGTGCGTATTTTCACACTAACTTCCTGCCCTGAGAAGAAGCGACCACGCCCATCCCTGCCCTTCCCAGGATGCTGGCGAACTGTTGTCATCAGCCGTGCAAAAGAGCCCGAGGATCCGCTTTATACGCTCATTCTTGGGCTTTCTGGATGCTCCAGGCCTTTGTTCTGTGGGGCTTTTTCTCACACGCCTGACTGACATCAATGCTTACAGAAACAATGACCTCGAGGGAAGCAAATTGGTTAAGCACTTACCACGCAATCATTCCTTTGTACTAGTTAGCCTACTACAACTAACTAAGCGTCTCCACCAGGTAGGTTTATAAATGTATAGATGAGTTTGTAACATTTTCAAATACCAAACAACTAATCTCCGCTCTGAATTAATATAATATACTAATGTTTAGCCCTCCTTTGCCAAGGTTAATTGTTAATTATTCCAAGGCAATATTGATATGCTTAGAAGGGGGTTTGCTGAGCCTGGGTTCTCAGCGTTCTGTGCAAGACTTGGGAGAGGCAAACGCTCTTGCATAAAGGCAAATTAATTATTTAGGGAGGAAAGGCCTTAATCAAGGCAGGAGCCCACGACAATAATTAGACTTCAGAAAGGAACGCTCCCAGCAGCAGGGAT
>NW_022111320.1:3116378-3140211 GCF_000313985.2 Echinops telfairi | reverse complement strand
AGGAAGGAAGGAAGGAAGGAAGGAAATAGAGCTTTATTGCTCTCCTCACAGGAATGAATGTCCTACAAATCAAGGTGCTTTGGCTGCCTGTGTAGGATGAGCAGCCGGGAGTGGGATTCAAAGTACTGTCCTCCTGCTCAGGAGGAAGTTCCAGCGAGTGTGAAGAAAGATTTCACATCTTAAGTAACACATTTGCTCCTCTGTCTCGAGGCTAGGGAAAGAACACCAAGTAGGCGTTTAAAAAGTGAACAAACATTGCCTGTGGGGAGAGTGACCTGTCCTGAGGAAAGAGGGAGCGCCATATCAAAGTCTGGTCAGAAAGGAAAGAATACCATCTTCAGGGCAAGCAGTGCTCTCTCACAAGTGTAGATGGAGGTTTCTAAGTACAATAGATCCTTTAAAAGGCTTGTAACCTCAGAGGCTGGGATTTCTCCCTAATTTTTGAATTGCAAGTCCGCCATCTAGTGGACACTTCCCCAAATAGCAAGCGCATGGTGTTACTGATGTCATCCTTTGGATGCAAATTAACTTAGTTCGAGATTCTTTTTTTAATGACTAAAGCCTGCATCAATCATAGCAAGCTATTGAGAATTTAACTTCCGACAGGCACAGTCTGCAGTGCCTTCCAAGAACTAAAAGTATCTGTATATTGGCAATTTAAATCATGGCATTTTCCACTGCTGAGATCAACTTCTCTGATTCATGATTATCTAAAATTTAATTAGCTTGACATTGTTTCCAGGGTGAGCAAAATAGTCCTTCAGAAAATTCGCCAAAGTGTATGCCTAAGTCCAACATATATTCTGCTGTGAAGTGAAGTACAGTCTGGCTTTCGGCGGCCAACCTCAACGTTCCGGACTCTCTAAGATAGTCTAGGTTCCTAGCTGGGCTTTGTGGCACAGTAAAGGGGGGCATTCGCTGACCTTTAAGATGCGGGGGGGGGGGGGGGGGGGGGGGGGGGCCTGGGGTGGTGACATTGACCACTGCAGTGGTCCTTCAAGTGATTATTGATGCTGTTGGAGGAAAAGTCTTCTCAGTGATTCAAAGGCGGTACTAGCTGCCATTGACTTGTGTTCTTTTGCAGCTCCCTTTAAATCCTTCCCATTAATCAAGCCCGAACTCAGTTCTAGTGTTAGTCCTAAAAGGTCTTTAATGCCTGTGCAACTCCACAATTGCTATTTATAACCAAAGAGAAGGGACTTCCAGGTTATTTTTCTTAGACAATGTCTAGTTTGAATCGTGTATGATATAGTTTTGAATTGTCTTTAGTTAGACTTTTTTGGATTTTTTTAAATGCCATCAAGTCACTTCCAGATCAAGGTGACCCCATGTGTCTCAGAGGAGAACTGGATTCAGTAAGGTTTTGAATTGGTGAGTTCGGGTCCCCATTGCATTGCTAACCTCAAGGTTGGTGGTTCAAAACCACCAGCCACCCCTAGGGAGAAAGATGAGGCTGTCTGTTTCCATAAAGATGTACAGCCGTGGAAGCCCTATATGGGGTGGTGATGAGTTGCAGTCGACTCGATGGCAGCGGGTTTTATTTTTCATTGGATTTTTCAGAGGTAGACCTCCAGGCCTCTCTTCTGAGGCACCTCTGGGTGACTTCATGGTCTACTTTTGGGTTCGGAGCTGAGCGGAACCGTTCACACCGCCCAGGGACTCTGACGTCAGATGCTTCCACCGTGCAAGTCGATGACTGTTTTTGCATAGAAGCAATGTCATCAATGCCCCCTTTTGAAAATGGATTTCAGTAAAACTATGAGTCTACCTGAAGAACGACGATGAGTAAACAGCAGTGCACATGGCACATGGACGTAGCAAAAAGCACAAAAGCATTACAAGGGTGGCCGACAACTGGAAACCTGACTGAGGAAACACACCTTCCCACACACACACACCTGACACTGACGTGCTTGCACCTGTGCCCGCTGCTTCCCTCTGTAACGATCTGAGCAAATGACTCCCATCTCATTTGACTTCCGTTTCTCCACCTACAGCATGAGGATTGGGGCTTAGCTCAAAGAGACCTATCCGAAGAGTGCTTTTGAGAACAGGTTTTCAAGTGGGATGATTCTTTGCCTGGATTCAGAAGGTGGGTATGGGGGTGGGGAATAGAACTTCTTAAGCAAGGCTTCAGGAAATAACGAAGGGGACACGTGGAGGGAGGGTCCCGGAACAGAGAGTGCGGTGAATTATGTCTGGCGTCTGAGTTGTACTCCACCACAAGCCCAGACTATAGCCATGTTCTCCAAGATCCTCGCTCGTGCATACTGAGGACCTATGAAACCGAAGAACTATCAGGGTAAATCATTGCTTATTATGAGGTCTCGGGAAAGAAGCAGTAAAGCATGTAAACTGTGGGAAGGACTGTCCACAGGGAGCGCCACCTGCCTTCGAGCCCTCTAGATGGACTTTTGTGCAGAGGGGAACGTTGCTGGGGAGGCGGTGGGGAGGCGGTGGGGGTGGGGGGTAGCAGCTAGGCCTCTGGGCCATGTAGTTTGAGGTCTTCCCAGGAGTGGGAGAGGGCAGTGTCCTGCTGGGGACATGAGGCTCCTGGGCCTAGCCGTTGACTGTGTCTTTGGCTGGTACTGAGCACCCAGGCTGGGGCGGAGCACTGGGAGCCAGCACCTAGCACCCTGACAATGACCCGCGCAGGACTCGGGACCAGGGGCAACCTGCCAGAACTCACTTGGCCTATAAGTGGCAACTCCCCCGTTGGAGTCTGGTTGCTCCTCGCTCTGCGATCCTGGGATGTTGAGGTTGGAGATCTGGGCTGCCCTGTGGGAAACCAGCACTCTGAGGCCCCTCTCCTGCAGAATCAGGAGAGGGTTTCATCGATGCCCCTCTCAGGAGCAGGTAAGAATTATCTGCAGAAACCTCAAAACCCATGATGCCCAGGTTGTACCCAGAACGACCCAATCACTCAGCTGGTGAAGTTCATCAGACCCGACTCTGTGTGTGTGCCCTTTCCAGCCCAGAGTCTCAGCAGCCAGGCTGCCGGCCCAGAGCGGTGAAACCCAGCCCTTCATGGTGGCTCGGTGGCAGGACTCTCACCTTCTATTTCAGAGACATGGGTTTGACTCTGGTCAACGCACCGAGGCCCAGTCACCACCATGCACATTTCTATGATGCTGAACGGGTTTCAGTAGACCTTTCTGGTGAAGATAGCCTAGGACGACAGAAAGGCCAGATGGTCTACTTCTGAAAGCAGCCAGTGAAAGTGCTAGGGATGACCATGGCCTGCAATCCATCATGGGGGTGGGGGTGGGACTTAACAGCCTTTTGTTCTGCTGTACACAGGGCCAGTTTGAGTCGCAGGGGTCAACTTGATGGCAGCCTATGTGAACCACCACCAATTTAATCAATTCGCTCCTGTTAGAAGCCCCAGTGAGATAAGAGCTGGAGTCTCTTGATTAGTGGACTTACTGTGGCTTGGGGAGTTTGGGGGGGCGGGGGGGAGCGACTGCAGGGCGAAGAAAGAACTCCCTCTCCTGCTTCCCTGTCTCCCTCAGAAACCCACACAGAACTTCCTTCTGAAAGGGCAGGTGGCCTCTCCTAGTTCCCCCAGACTTCATGTATGAGATGTAGCAATGTATGGAATATAAGACGAAGTCACCAGCCGAGGCCAGCTAATTGCAGGAAAATAAATAACACGAGAGGCTGGAATCCTGTACTCCTTGGAAGTCCCGCTCGGCATAATTCGTTAGGCACACGGAATGGGCATGGAGTGTGTGTGGGGGGATGGGTGGGTGGGGTAGACACATGACCTGATACGGAGAGCCAAGGTGGATTTAGCTCAGGACAGTACAAGGTGAGCCATCTCACTTCTTTGAACCTCAGCATTTTGCTTTATAAAAGGAAGCCAATAAGAATCACCTGTCTGATAGGGAGGCATTGAGATGAGACACTTCACTTTACACGTGACCGGGGACCTAACAGGACCCTGTGGCCCCAGTCTCATGCTCCCAATCATCACTACCTGGAAAATGAAGGCGTAAGACGTTGGGTCATGCTTGGATACCTGGATGATGGAGAGTAGAGATTCCTGGGGAGAACAGGCTGGCGGGGGATGAATCTGAAAAAAAGGAGAGAGGCGCAAAGCTGCGGAAAGAAAAGAGGGGTTTCGGGGACTCTGGGCTCGGTGAAGAGGGGTGGAGAGTCTCGTAGGCAAGCTGGTTCCATCTGGGTTGGTAAGGAACGAAGACGCACCATTAAAACCTTGTGACTTCGACATGTGGCTGCCCTTAAGGGGTTGCAGGTGGGGGCAGGGACTGGGAAATCAGCGGAAAGGGAAGCGGGCAGATGGCAGGGCCAGCCTCTGCATAGCATTTAGGCACGTTGGTGTATTGCGTCCCTGACGTGGTGACTGGAGATCTAGATACTTCCATGACCTGGCCTTGCTTGCTCCTCTAAAGTGTGACTTCCACACAAGTGGAGCTGGAGGTGTCAACGAAGCGGGCAGCTGGACTCATGTGCCTGTTGCCCACTGGTCCCGACAGTCCTTCCTGTTGTCGTGGTCCCTACGAGTACGGCTAGGGTGCATCGAGTAGCCAAGGTGCATAAAGCTTCCCTGTGTCTTGAGTGGAAAGGAGAGGCAATGTTCAGTTGAAGGTTTGCAGAGCATCGTTTGTCCCAAAGGCAGCCTGTCTAGGAGACACCCCAACCCCACCCTCTTTCCCCAAAGCTGGTGCCTTGTGGACACAGCCAGAGACCCTTGCTGGCTGGACAAGTCACCACACAAAGGGACCAAGCTACCGTGGCTTCAGGAAGAGCTGTCCCCTTCCCTGGCACATCCCGTGCTTTTCCTCGGAAAAGCCTCCTGGGTGGCCCTGGCTGTGCCATTCCCAGCCTGACCCCGAGGAGGGTCAGTCTTTCGAGAGGAGCCTTTAGGGTGCTTAGCGATCAGCGACGCTGCTCTGGCTCATGATGGGTGAGTAGGGAGCGCCGAAGCCACAGCATCCGTGTCCACGCCTCTGGGCTGGTTGACTTTCACGAGGAAGAATCCAGCTCTCCCCTTTTAAATAGAACATAGGGGTTCTAGGTATGGGGGCAAAGGAGAGGAATACCTGGATGCCCAGTTCCTCTTCAATCCTATGGAGAAAGAGATGGCGTCCTCCCCTGATGGAGGGGAGGCCTCTGGGCTGGGGCTGGGAAAGAGCACTTTCCAAAGACCCCTGAAGACCAAGGACCACCATGTCTTACCGCCTGCAGTTGAATCCGGTCTTAGAAACCGCAGTGCAAGGCATAGCTATGTTGTAACTCTCAGATTGGTGCATAAACCACTGATGAGCAGGGGAGTGGATTTGGGACCTTGGGAGAAGATGGTCTTGAAGGAGAGAAGGCAGCCAGCCCTTCAGTTCAGCACCCCCACCCCCTCCATGCCACAGGTCCCTGGTTCCTGAGAGCTGGGTGGCTATCCAGAGCCTGAGCTCATCCTGGGCTCCAGGGCGGGGTGAGGGTGAGATGGGGGGGGGGGGGGGGTGCTGCTGTGGGCCAGGTGTCTCTTCTCTCTGCTTGGTTTCCAAGTCACAGAAAAAGTGTACCCGGTGACGGTCTGAAAGATACTTCTCACTGCCTCTCGTGATCACCGACACCTTTGTCAAATAAAGATATGATTTCTTCGAAGTGTCTCCAATGAGACTTCCCGGAGGAAGAGGAGGGCAGTGCTGGGAGCAGCCCATGGGGCTGAGGGCAGGCCTCTGTGGCCCCACGGCTGTCATGGCCCGCCTCCGAGGGACGGAAACTAAGTCTCAGTCTCGGAGGACGGAAACTAAGTCTCAGTCTCGGAAGCTTCCGGCACATTGTAGTGGACACTCACCCGAGGGACACTGCCCTGAGCATTGCGTGTTCCAGGAGGCCGCGTTGGTCTACTGCCCACCTTACACCTTAGCAGAGAACACGAGGCATTGGACACAGGTGCTGGGCGGTCAGCCAAGGTCACTCCCTGTCAAGTGACTCAGTGCCATCTTTCAACACCTAAAACCCAACTGTCAAGTTGATTCAACTCGAAGCGACCCTCTTGGACAGAGTGGAATTCCCCTATAAGGGTCCCAAGGCTATAATCTCAATTCTGCCCCAGGTGCTGTCTCCTGATGAGCAGCTGGGGGGTTTGAACTTGCTAGCCTTTGGTTAGCAGCCAACCGCTTAAGCTCGGCGCCACTACAACTCCTTGTCTTTCCAGAAAGGCGGCTGAAATTCACCCCTCAGCCACAGAGCAGCCATTCCTGACCAGTGCCCCCCAAGGGTCAGCTCTTCTGGCCTTCCCCAGGGGAGGAGCTGGCTGGGTGAGTGAGCTGAAGTTCTTCCCCATCTGGCTTGGCTGCGGCCACTGGGCTTTCTGTCCTGGAATCATGGGCCATGCTCTGAGCTCTGAAAAGGGACGAACAGAGACGCCTGCAGGGCAGACTGGTTCTCCCAGGCTCAGGGTGCAACGCTGCTCCTGGTAGCCCAAGAGCCTAAGCGTGCATGAGCGCCTGGCCCATCAGGGCGGAGCGAAGCCAGGTCGGCCTGCCTAGAAGCACTGAAGTCCCGGAGCAGACGGAACTGCACTCCTGTCACTGAGGCTGGCCACTGGGGTGTTGATTGAGGAACATCCTTCCCACAGCGCTTTTCCCTCCTCAATGGAACAAGAAGCTGTCGCCAGCCTCCACTGGCTTACCTCTAGATGGACCAGGCCTCTGGGGGTCCGCTCCCCTTCCGGATAAACGTTTTACCTGACTTGTGCAAGCTCAAATCTTCGGCGCCTTAACTCTGTGACTTTGAGGTCAGCAGCCGCTGCCCTTCCTGCAAACCTGATGTTGGCTCACGGGTTCAGAATGGCTTCTCTGGCTGGGAGCTCGGCGGAGCAGCCCGGGCAGAGGAAGGGAAATGCACCGGGTGCTCGCTGCAGCGCCCCGATAAGGAAGCTTAGTCCCTGCTCCCTTGAGAAGGATCGTGATCGTTTCTCCTCTGGGGGCCTTAATCAGATGCTCTGGAATCTTCCTTTTATTGCGCATCCCCTTGTCAGCCTTTATTGAGGCTGCCATTGCATTAGATAATTGCATTCACCCTCCGCAGGCTCCCCCTTCACAAACCTTCTTGGAAAGCCGAGCTCATGACTCGGGCTTCTCTGATGGAAAGTGACTCTCTGAATTCATCAATACCTGACACGGGGTGCCCCTGTCCCCATCAGGCACCACATCATTGACTGGATGGCTAACTCCAGGATTGGGTTGAAGAGTCCCGGGAATGGTTGCAACCTTGTTTTTGACAGCAGGCTCCTGGAGCCCATCTGTTGATCCTGGGCCCCAGGAGCAGCGCCCGCGAGGCAGTGCACCCAGGCCTGGAGGTTTCCTGGGCAAAAAACGCTGCCCTGGGCACGAGCCATAAACACGCGCCTGCTTATGCTACCCAACCTTCCCACTGTCTTCTTCACAGGCCGCGCTGCACCTCCGGAGAGAGGTTTCAGGGAGACCACTCTCCCCATTTCTGCCTCTCAGCCAAAACAATCGCCCAATCACCGCTAGAGGGCTTCTCCTCTGCCCCTCCTCCCTCCCATGACAAGCCACAGAGCTCTGAGGGCGGTGAAACTCGTTGGCAGGCATGTTGCTGTGATGCTGTAAGCTTGGCTACCACCAATAGTCCAAATGCCATCAGGGCCACTCAGGGTGGATAAATTTCAGGGGGCACTTCTGGATCAAGGGAGATGAGTAAGCAAGCCCTGGTGATCTGAGTCGGTGAAACCGTATCACCGCAGGCTACTCCTCATACAGCACTGGAAGAGTGCCGCTCCCGGCTGCAGGGCAAGCAGAAGGCAGCACAGCAATTGGCAGGGTCCCGGGGCCAGGCAGCACGTCATTCTGCTGTGCTCAGGGTCCCTAAGCATCAGAGCGAATGCATGGGCCACTAAATCACCTCGCCTTTTACAGATGCGACAGAGGCCCACAACCACCTCCGCTCCTTGGTTTTGGCAGGATCTGAAGTCAGATTTGCCGTGTCTTCTCATGACACTGGCTCAGTGTCTGAAAGACCCAGCTCTACTGCCCTGGACCATCCATCTACTCAAGCCCCTCACGCACTGCAGCCTCGCCCCACAGGGTGAGAAGATCGCCCTTGCAGCTTACTTGCCCCATCTTTCACCAGGAGCTGCCTCAATGCCAGAGTCGACGTCCTACACGGCTGAGTCGATCTTGTAGGTAAACATCCCCGAGTTACAGGGGCCACCTTGGGAATGAGTGGCTTCTGTCCTCTCCATTTTCAGGATGTAATTGATCACAGAGGCAAGATGTGTGCTATTGGCTAAGGTTTCTTCCTAGTGGGAGTTTCTGACTGAGTCCCGCCGGACCGTGGCATTTGTGGGATGGCCTGAACAGCAATTCACTCGTGGGCTGAAAACCGTCTGGCTGGATATTTCACACGCGGGGTTCCAACGGACATGCTGGCTGAGTCGAACCCCTGCCTTAGACTTGATAGAAACCATCGCAGTGTCCTGATGGAGTGTCCGACATGGCTAAGTTGCATGGGGCTGCATGGATATCACAGCACGGAGTATCCTGGAACTTGGATCCCAACCCCAAGGGCCGTGGCTAATCCGTGCAGCTTGGCCATGGCTGCCCTTGAGGAGATAGCAGTTTCCTGTGGGTGCAGGATGAGAATGGCCGTGGAGACGAAGTGGCATCACCACTGAGGAGACCCTGGCATCCGGGAAGTATTCAGTCAGTACGCATTCAGTAAGTGTTAGCTGAAGACAGATTTAGAGAAAATATTAAATCATGCCGTCAGAGCCAAAGGCTAGTGTGATAGGTTTATTGTGCCAACCTGGCCCATGGAAACATGTGGGATTAATTAGGTCGCAGGTTGATTGGAGAGCAAAGAGATAAAATGGCTCTGAAAGGTTGCTGCTCTAGTTAGTTTACTGCTACACTCCCTGTGTGCTACACTCCCTGTGGATCAGGCCAACCCCTGGATCGCGTTGCTAGAGCTTGAGGCCCTTTCGAGACCTGATTGATTCGCCGTACTGCTGGTGCATACATCGCTTGAGCTTGAGGCTGGTGCATCCTGTCGCCTTGCCTTGCTTGTGTTTGACATCCTGTCTGGGCCTGCTTTGCTAAGCTCCTGAGATACTGACAGTTGGTGACCCACCCTGCTGCTCGTTGCCTGTGGGCAGACTCTGCTTGCCTTGTCCAAGAGAGGACTCTGCTATCTGCTTCCTTGACCTTGGACCTGGCAGCCCACGTGAGTTGAAGAACTTCCGGTATATTAACTGTTGCATGGAAGTGAGTTGAACTGAACACTCTACTGCTGTGTGAACTAATTAGCTGTTATATTCCTTCTCGCTGTATAAACCTATCCATATATATATAATCATAAGTGTCCTGGGTTTGTTTCTCTAGCACAGCTAGGGATCACCAATGCCTGAAATTACTCATTTTGTTTCCAAAGTCTCAATTTCTTCTGCCCTTCATGGCTGGCTTTTCCTAGTCACCTCCACTTTTCCTCAATGGAGTTTTCCGGCCACCGCCCCTTACTTCCTGTCATTTGTGTCCGAGACCCCAGTGTGTTGGAGACTTCTCCCCACATCATCCCACTGCCCCCACTCACAGAGGTAGGACTTTCAGATTGTGAAAAAATATCCATATTGCTCATTTCAATTTCAATTTTTAGATCCAAAATGAGTAGAAGCATGTCTCATATGATCATTCATTGTTTGGCTGAAATGTAAATTAAACTACCTACCTGGTAGTTTGTGTCCACTGGACTTGGGATGTGCTTCCGCCCCTCTGCAATCATGCCTGTGTTTGGCCTCTCCAGAGTCAAGGCTGGGCCAGGCCTTGAGCCTCTCCCTGAGCCCAGGCGCCCACGTCATGGGAGGGGATGGCTCAGATGTCCTCAGAGCCGTCTGACTGGAGTCATGGAATGGTAAAACCTTCTCTACATCTGAGCAGGTTCGTATGTTTTGGGAACTTCCTGGTATCTCCCCTGCATTCACCCAGGGGGACATGTCAGCCCAGGAGAGGGCCTGCCACTCAGTGAGCTAGTCCCCACCAAGGGAGCAGCCTTCAGCCAATGGAGTCAGAAGATCAGAACCACAGCTCTCTGTCAGGACCACATCGACGGTGGGATTTCTCCTCTATGCCACTCTCCCAGCTCCACAGTGGGGGCTGCTGCATCCCAGCTGCCCATAGCACTCAAAATAGTACCCTGTGGCCTTCTGTCTTGTCCCACCTCTGTCTCACCATCCGACTCTCCTACCTGAAGTCCCTGCGCCCAAGCTGGGGACTCAGGCTCTGCTTCTGGGCACTCCAGCCTCCAGGAAGTATCAAGCAGAATGTCCTTTCTTACTAGGGTCTCCCACCTTCTCAGCATTCCAGCCGCCTCCAGACCACAAGGGTTAAAATCATCCTTGGTTGTTCCCAGAACATATATAGCAAGAAACCCAAGGGGGATGCCAAGAGTCTTAATAGGAAAGTCCAACAACCAGAAGAGACAGCCCTGCATGGTCACCAGGGTCTCCGGGCTAGGAGAAGCACCTTCTTGCCAGTTGACCAACAGGATCTCAAATCAATTCCTTCTGGTTAGACTCCCTATGGAGAATTTGCCTTTCCACCTCAGATAGACACGTACCGAGTCAGAATGTACATTTTAACAAGCTCCTCAGGCGAGTCTGATTAAGGGATCTTATTATAATAGAGATGATGGCTCCATACATGGAGGCAGAACTAAGGAGTCCTGGTGCCACAGTGGTTAAGCCAACCACAAAGGTGAGTGGTTTGAGCCCCTCAGCTGCTCTTTAGGAGAAAGACATGGTGTTCGCTTCTGTGAGGATTTATAGCTTCAGAAACCCTGTGGGGGAGTTCTACACTTTCTTATAGTCACTATGAGCTCGAATAGATCACATGACAATGAGCTTGATTTCTGTTTGGGGCAAAAGGCAAATTCTTAGCAAGGAGTCAATCTAGAGTGAACCAGCTTCAAACTCTGTTCATCAAACTGGGAGCTCTTGACTGAGCTGAGAGAGGGAGGCTCCTGTCCTGAGAGGAGGTGGCCGTGCATCCAATGCCACCCATCACTGCTAATATGTCAAAGCAGACCACTCAGACTGCTTCCCAAATTCACAACTTCAGGGGTGGGCCCTGGGAACTGGAGGCGTCAACAGGCCCAGGGCACTGGGAAGGGCAGGGACCTTGGGGCCAGAGGAAGCTGGGTTCACATCTTGCTCCGCTTCTCTTACTTGTGGGGTTCTCGATAAGCCAAGCCTCCGTTTCCTCATGGGGCTATTGGAAGAGTGACATAAAATAACGTATTAGGACCTAGCTCCACATCTAGTAAGGTGCTTGACCACTGTTAGTTCCCTCCTCTGCTTTTGTTTTAGTGGCAAAACTAGGGGTTAAGATCGTGTACCTTCGTAAAGCGCTGTCTTCATCTCTTCTGTCAGACAAGAAGCAGGGCTAGGGTGAGCTCTTGCTAATTGATTAAACAGCCTTCACATGCTAAGCTCTTTCCCCACACCAGGCCACTCCCTTGGTTTTCAAGGAGCTTGCCATCAGCAAGGCCGTCCAGTCGTATTCTGAGTGGATCACACCGGTCACTTGCTGTGATGGATAGAAGGCCACCAACGGCCTGCGTAATTGTGGTGAGCAGGCTGAGCCAGGCAACAACTGTGCTTAGGAAATTTAGACTCACAGGGAACCCGGCGCTGCCTAAGCCACAGCTTTTCCAAAATTAGACCTTTCCTCCACTCCATCATTACATGGGTAAGCAGTTAGTACACTTCCTGAACGCGAACCACATATCAGAAGTGATTTATGGAAACATCCAAATGTGTGTGGACGGGAGGTGGGGGGAGGCGCCTCCCCAGACCCAGCCACTCTGCACATCTGTGCTTCTCCCTTGCCTCCCCTCCCAGCAAAACGACTTCTCTCACCACAGGGACCCGGCCGGACCACGGTCTCCCGAGGAAGAGACCTCGGAGGCTTTTTCCATTCAAAGCCTTGCCCACTGGTGGTGCCTGCGAAAAATTCAGATGCCCTGGGTCCCCAATAAAGATATGGAACCACTCGATATCTCTGGTTTTAGTAAGCTCTCTTCACCCTTTGTTGCACTTTAGAATCATTTGAGGAGTTTAAATTCCCGAAGCCCAGCTCTCACCCAAGACCAGGAATGAGGGTCCTAGTGGGTGCCTGGGCACAGCCGGGTGCTCTCTGAAGACTTGCTTTTGTTGGCTGTTGCTGTGATGTTGGCTTTGATTCACGGTGGCCCCTGTCCGACAGAAGGGAATATTGCCCTTTCCCACACCACCCTCACAGGCATTGGTAGGTGCAAGACCATTATGGGGGCCACTCTGGGTTTCCAGTGCCTTCCAAGAGGGCTCGTCTTCCAGCATTAAACCCATGTTCTGCTAGGAAGAGCTCAAGGAGAGTCCCGTGTGCGGGCTCGTGTGGGAAGCAGTACTCAGACACTGTCAAATCGGGCAAGTCTGGGACATTGAGGTCCAGGTCCAGGAGACCGATGAGAAGGAACAAGTGATCCTTTCATTCAGGATTGGCAGATTGAGCCCCTGCTGGGGTCCCAGAGCCATTCCCAGGCGGTTGTGCAGAAAGCTGGCTAGTTGTTAGCATCAACTCCTAGGTCAGTTTTCTAATGCTGGTCGGGTCTCAACTCAGAGCCACTGAACCTGACTTAGTAAAACTCCGCCGGTCGCTCAGATGTTCCCAGGGGTCTGGGAACCACTGACTTCAGGAGGTTTATAAAAGGCTGGACCTTTTGATTCATCATTGCTTAGGAGGCCTGAGCGTTTGAGCGCCGCGATAAGGAAATGTAATAGTGATGTGGTCTGCGAGGCGGCTTCAAGAAGTCTTTCGATTCCATTTTCCACCAGCTTTTTGAAGCTCCCTTGGATGTTTATTGATAACGATATTTTCATTTTATTAAGAAAAGATTTTTAGCTGATGAGTGGAAATGGAAATAAAATACATGTCATGCTCTGAATCTCCAACCTGATGTTCCGCTAACTCTCTCTGAGCATTCGAAGAGTGGTAACCTAACCACCATTAAGTTGATTTTCCCAAAGCACGAGAGCTCGAAATCCGGCTCCCTGACTCCAGATCAGTCCTTCAGAAGCGGTGAGGTTCTTCCTGGCTGTGTCTGACTCTCGGTTTCCCGGGCGCTCCCCCTGGCGACAGTGCGTGGCATGACTCCGGACTGGACCAGAGCCTGGGCTAGGAGGCCTGGGTGCCACTTCCTGCAGTGGTGCGGGTTCGCCAGGCCCTGGTTTATCTCGGTCAGGACGTCCCTGAGACACGCATTTCTCAGCAAGTCTCCCGAATTTTATTTTCAACCCTGCCACGGGCAGATTAAATGGCTACATGAATGGGAAAATGCAGGAGGCTTTGAAACAGATGGTTGGCTGTGCAGCCTCCACGACTTGCCAAGCCCGGGATTGTGTTGCCATAAGACTTGGAATCCCACCGGGTCTTTATTCCTGCAACCTAGGCCTGACAGGGGCTCCCGGGGTCCCCTGGCAGTTCCCTACCAGGACCCACCTCCCTTGGGGTTCAGCATCTTGCCTCTGTGGGTAGTCCTACTTTCTCTGAAAGGGAGTGTCATTCTAGACAAATTTCTTGATGGTGTAAATGATTTAGCAGGGCTGATGAATATCAATCGAGCTGCAGATGGGTCTAAGGCTCCTAATGAATGTGACCGTCACCGGTGCCAAATATTTTTCCAACTTGCATCGAGGATGAAAACAAGCCTGAATAGTTCCCACACAGGCTTCTCCTTTAATTATGCATTATACAATGTCAAGTCTGGAGTCGGAGGTGTCAGCAAGAGAAACCACAGAGAAGAGGCTTACCTGCGGCCACGTGCTGTAAGCACGGAAGCCCGGAGAGACCTGGGTTTGAGTCCCAGCTCTGTCGCTAACAAGCTGGGTGGATTTGAACCCGGTTCGATTTCTCAAAGATGGGTTGTACATTGCAGGTCATAATTGCCCTTGTGCATTGTAAGCAGAGTCAGTGAGGGGAAATGCACGATTCCTGACATTCATAATTCAACAAATGATTATTATGGATTCAGTCCCTGGGTGGTGCTCATGATCAACAGGCTTGCCACTAACCCAAACCTTGGAGGTTCAAGTGTACCCGAGATGCCTCCAAAGGCAGGTATGGCAATCTACCTCCAAAAATAACCGTCCCCTGAAAATTTTGTAGAGCAGAGCTCTATCGGACACTCGCGGGCTCTCCGTGGGTCACAACTGACTCAAGGGGTGGAAAAGAGTTGTACTAGTACTGGCGATTCAAGAGGACCTGGTTACTTGTGGGTCTGTGATCCGGAAGGCCAGCTGTAGGATACCACCAGTCCACTCCGAGGAAGAAAGACCAGGCTGTCTGCTCTGCTAAGGAGTTGCAGTCTCAGAAACACACCAGAGCCGTTCTGTCCTGTCCTGTAGGGTCCTTAAGAGTCAGCATCAACTCGGTGGCATTCAGTTGTCCTCCAACCACCACCATAAGGGGTTAATCATCAGGAAACCTGTGGTATGCCAAGGGCAGGGCGGAGGGAGCTGTTTCAGGTGCAGGTAATAAGGAGTATATTGCCTGTAAGTTTTGAAGACGATAATAAATGGACTTCAAGTTTACCTGATTTTTTTTTTAGGATCAACCTGCATCAACAATTCTAAACCATGTCCAATACTCTCTTAATATCTTTTGTGGCCTAAGTTCTAAAGAACTGCTGAGGTTAACTGTTGACCTCAAAGAGTATCAAATAACTGCAGCGGGAAGTATCAAATAACTGAATAATCAAATAACTGCAGCGGAAAGTGCCATGGTGGCTCATTTTCTAATTACTTACCCTTTAATAATAAACACAACATTCTACACGGAAGCTCATTTGAAGAATCCTTAGTCACATAATGGGCTCCTCTACCACACGTGGACGTAGGTACCAGAGTTTGTTCAGAGCAAGTGTGCCACAGCTTGGAGTGACTGGGGCAGCTGATGTCACCAGCCCTGATTGTACCAGGTGCCCTATTGGCGCAGTGGTTAACCAAAAGGGACGCCATTCAAACTCACTAGCTGCTTCGTTAGAGAAAGATGTTGGTGTCTGCTTCTAAGCAGATTGACAGCTTGGACAGCCTTGATAGGGCACTCGGGTCTCCAGGGAAGCTGTGGGGCAGAATGGACTGTTGCCGTGGATTCTGTTGTTTTGTTTGGGGGGGGGGCAATCCTGAGAGATGTGGGCGTGGATCTTTGAATATCTGCGTTTTCCACGGGGCCTTGGTGCAGGTGTTCTAGAGACAGTGGCATCGTGACGTTGGTGGCTTCCCAGCCCTTCCTGCAGGGCAGGCCAGAGTCAGCGTCTGGGGGTTGACAGCGAGGGTCACTGCTAGCTTTCTGCTAGGGGGGTACACTGTTTGGAAAATGTCGTGACTACTTCAGGCTAGCTTTATGTTAATGGTCATTGATATTGGTCTTTAAGCCTGTCCTTCTCAGACATTGTTCATGAACCGTTGTCTTGTTTTGTTTTTAGGGATCCAAAAGTTCTGCATAAAGGAACCAGGTGTTTGATCAGCAATCTGATTTGGGAAAGCATCAGCAACCTTCCATAAACATCCCCACTAACAGTTAGGAAACTGGTTGACAGGTTGGCTAAGACTTAACAATTCATTGCAAGGTACTTCTAACACTAACAGCAAGAAGACATCCAGCTTAAAAGAAAACATTGGGTTTCCCTTTCCTGATAGTAGGGAGGGTTGTTAATATCGGCGATGTCACAGAATTGATTGGAAATGATTCCAGAACCCAAGTGCAAAGGAAACTCAACAGTCCTTTCCGCAATAATGAGGCCTCCCGAGTACGATGTCTGTGGCGGAGAGCATACTCCGAGAGCGTAAGGAAACCTGGGGTAGCCTTCTGAAATATAAGATACAATCCCTGGTTTTGTGACAGTCATTATTTTCACACTTACGCCAAAGTTAGAAAAGATGAAGCTGGCGATAGGAAGCGTAAGTTTCCATAAAAGCCGTCGATGCATTGTGAGACCAAATACAGAGGCCCAGGCAAGGACTTGATGAGTCATTACGGGGCTTCAGACAACGTGTTTGCCAATTATCACAGCATCTGCCCATATTCGTGGTCTGCTGGAAGCCTTTGCCCATTATTTTCAGGAATTTGCTGGGAATGTTTGTCACACACGCAACTTCACCATCAAACTCTCAGCCTCAAGCTGAGCCCCTTGGCAGTGTGGTGAGCTGAAGTAAATTTTGTTTTGTTTTTCCTTTTCACAAATATTTCATCTAAAAAATCAAAGAGCTCACTCACTCACTGTCATCAAATGGAGGCCCACTCATGGTGACCCTACAGGACAGGGTAGAACTGCCCCAAGGGGCTCCCAAACTGTAACTCTTAACGGGAGTAGAAAACTTCCTCCTTCTCCCGAGGAATGGCTCATGGTTTCATAGTGCCGACCTTGTGGATCTCAGCCCAACTCGTAGCCAGTACACCATCAGGGCTCCAGGGAGAACACACCGTCCGTGTGGTTCTCACATCAAACCAAGAGGACAAAACCTCAGCACTCAAGAGCCTTCTGTGCATCTCAACACATCCAAAGGTCTCTGAATGTGGAATCGAAAGTTCTTGAAGCCACTGCTGTTGCCAGAAATGTCTGAGAAGCCCCTCACTCCTCATCCCCTAGGATTGGTTGCAATGTAAGACCACACGATGAGGAGTCAGCGGAGGACAAAGTGCATACATTCATTTCTCAAGCTAGGAATCACTGACTCATGGACAACTCAAACTTGCCCTTGAATGTTATGTCAACTTGCCCTCGTTTTGAAATGATGTAAACAAGCCCTACTGGAGACAATCACCTTCATGTGCTGATGTACACCTTTTATTCAAAGCATTGAAAAGGCTTTGACTCTTTATTTACACCCAACCCAACCCACCCACCACTGTGATGTCAATTCCAGCTCACAGTGTCTGGATAGGATACAACCGAACTGCCCAGGGGGGTCCCGAGACTGTAGATCTCTGTGGAAGCACATATTTATCTAGTGGGGCAGCTGGTGGGTTCAAACTGCCAAGCTATTGGGTTAGTGGTGAGCCCATGCCACCAGGACTCCTTACTTGCACAAATATAAGGCTATCTGAGAACTCGAGGCACTTGTTCTGACATACCTACAAATTTAACTAAAAGCACACGTAGGAACAGATACCATTTGCAATCCTGGGACAGCCTGCATCTTGGAAAGAAAATTCTAAATCCGAGGCAAGTGAACACAGACAGCATTACATTGCAACTACTCTTGATAGTAAACACTCTTCTGAAGAGAAGCTGTTCAAAACACTGGAAACAGATTTATATTTTTCAGAACGGACCCCAACAGGAACAAAAGTGGAAGAAAAATCAACGTCAAGATGTGTGTTAGTCAGGGTTAACTAGAGAAACAAATTCATAGACACACATATGTGTGTATAAAAAAAAGCTTTATATACAAGAGCAACTGTACATTAAGAAAACATCTCAGTCCAGATCAAGTCCATAAGTCCTATATTAGCCCATATATCCGATACCAATCTATAAAGTCCTCTTCAGATTCGCAACACATGATGCCAAATGCAGGAAGATAACAGCCAGTGGGTGGGTAGTCTTGTGGGTCCAGTGGCGTTGTAAGCATCTCAGCACTGGCAGGGGTTTCCATGTGCTTCCTCCCACTCAGGGCACCCAGGTAGTTCCATGTGTCTTTTCAGCTGCAATGTCTCCCAGGGAGTGAACCTGTGTCCTGCCTCCAGCAAATTATTTATCTCCTTAGTGCAGCAGTTCCCCACCTGTGGGTCGCGACCCCTTTGGGGGTCAAACAACCCTTTCACAGGTGTTTCCCAATTCATAACAGTAGCAAAATTACAGGTATGAAGTAGCAACAAAAATAATTTTATGGTTAGGGATCACCACAACATGGGAACTACATTAAAAGGTTATGACCATTAGGAAGGTTGAGAACCACTACCTTAGCACCTCCAAATAAGGTCATCAAGCTGCAACCTGATTGACAGGCTAAACTCCACCCCTTCACTTGTAAGTCTCAAATTGACACCATATTATGTGACTACCACAGGACATAACTTCCATGGTCCCCACCTTAACTAGATTTGCTCTTGTAGAGTGGAGAGGGTTGGCATTCACCATAAAAGAACACTGGCTATTTTTATTTTTTAACGAAAGTCATACTGGATGTGAGGACTCAGCCCTGTTTGGGGGGAAATTGGGGACAAGGAAGTGTTCATATTTTGCATTTAAATGTCATAACTATTTGTTATTCAATTGACTTGACTATCTGGACAAAACAGCCCTTTAGAAACTCATTCAACTAATGAATGCAGTATCTACCTTAGGTGTACCAAACCAAACCAAAACCAACCACCCAATGAACAAATCATTGCCATCACGAAGACTCAACTCATGGCGACCCACATGCGTCAGAGTAGAATGGCTCCATGGGGTTTTCTCGGCTCCTCTTCTCAGAGAAGCAGATTGCCAGGCCTTTCTCCTATGGCACTGCTAAGTGGGAGTTTGCCAATCTGCCAACAGTTTGGTCCATAGCTGAGTGCTTAACCCTGTGATTCAACTAGAGCTCCCCTTAGATGTATGCCATTGCTTTTTAAACATTCCCCTCTGAACAAAGATTGATTCCAAATGATGGTACTTTTCTCCAGGCTTTAAGATTAAATCCCAGAGGGATGTGGCAGTTCTCTCTGAGTCTGGTGGGATGTTTCACTCTTCCTTTAATCTCACCCTTCCCTGGGGTTGCCTTGGATACGATCCGTGAAGGAGGCTGGGGTCTTGCTGGGAGCCACATTGGGCTCTACTTGTCTGGAAACTTTCTGGCGAGGGATGGCAGAAAGCACAATGGGCTAAAGGTCAGACAATCTGTCTCGGTCTTCCACTTTACCTGGGTGATTTTGTCCAAGACAATGATCTTCCTCAATGTCCTCATTGGTAAAATGGGGACTTTGGCTGGTTGCTTTTAGCGCCAATGTCTACAGTACCACCATTAGCCAAGAGCAATATTTTTAAACACAATAAATTGTTGCAGTAGAGTCTATTCTGATTCATGGTGGCCCTTGTGTGTCAGAGTAGAACTGGGCTCCACGGGGTTCCCAATGGCTGGCGTTTGGGAAGTGGACCATCAGGCTTTCACCAAGGTATCTCTGGGAGGACTCGAACCACTAGCCTTCTGGTTAACAGACAGCATGCTAGCCAGTGGCATCGCCAAGGGATTTCCAAAAGAAAGATATAATCCTCCAAATTACAGTAATCCTGAGGTTGATAATGATAGTGGCTAACATTTATCATGAGCCTAAAATGTGCCAAGCAAAATGTTGAAAAGGGGGAGTTATTGAGCAGGTGTTTATTTCATATATGTGATGTAGAAAGTCCCAGAAACCATCATTTCTTTCATACACACTGCTCGAGTCAGTCACTATGCAACCATAGTTATTTTATGGCTAGATAGAATTCATAATCAACTTGATGGCATTGCAGGTGTCAATGTATCAATATACTTGTAACTCTTTGAACTGATTTGTAAAGCAAATCTCTCTTTAGAAACAGCCACGTTGTATTAGGTGCCATCGGGTCAGCTCCAATCCCCAGCGACCCTATGCACAACAGACAAAACACTGCACAGCCCTGTGCCAGCCTCCCAACTGTTCTTATGCCCGAGTTACTGTGTCAGCCCATCTCACTGAGGGCCTTCCTCTTCCTCACTTTACCAAACGTGAGATTTTTCTCCAGGGACTGGTCTCTCCTGACAACGTGTCCAAAGTATGTCAGCCAAACTTGTGCCGTCCTTGCCTCCGAGGAGCGCTCTGAACTTACTTCTTCCAATACAGACTGATTTGTCCTTGAAGCAGTCCAAGGTACTTTCAGTATTCTTCTCCAGCACCACAGTTCAAATGCATCCATTCTTCTTTGGTCTGCCTTATTCAGTGTCCAACTTTTACATGCATATGATCTGATGGAGAATCCCAGCGCTGGGATCCAGCATACCTTAGTCCTCAAAATAACATCCTTGCTCTTCATCATTCTAAAGAGGTCTCATGCAGCAGATTTACCTAATGCAATATGTCTTGACCTCTGGACCACTGCTTCCACGAGCATTGATTTGGATCCAAGTGAGACAAAATCCGTAACAACTTCAATCTTTTCTCCATTTATCATGATGTTGCTTATTGGTCCAGTTTGAGGATTTAGGTGTTCCTTACATTGAGTGTCATCCACTCTGAAGGCTGCAATCCTTGATCCTCATCAGCAAGGGCTTCAAGTCCTCCTCACGTTCAGCAAGCAAGGTTGTGTCATCCGTATACCAAAGGTTGTTAAAATGCCTTGCTTCAATCCTGATGCTACATTCTTCTTCATATTAGCCAGCTGCTCTGATGAAATAGTCATAGTAATATGATGTAAACACCCGTGATAACTCACTGCCATCGAGCCAGTGCCAACTCGTATGACTCTACAGGCCAGGCTAGAACTGCTCCTGTGAGTTTCAAAGACTGTCACTCCTCACAGGACTAAAAAGCCCATCTTTCTCTTATGGAGCAGCTGGTGGTTTTGAACTGCTGAACTTATGGTTAGCAGCCCCACATGTAGCCACGATGCTGTTTGACTTCTCTGAAGGTCTATGGGGCATGTGAAGGACACAATACTCCAAAGGTGACAATACAGCCTTCTCCCTGATAATAAGAATCTTCGAATAACTGTGCTCAGAACATCCTGAGCAGGGAATATTGATAATAAAATATTACTCAATGCTTATGTTCTAAGTTCAGGAATGCCAGTTTCCAGCTTAAATAAAATACCAGCATGCAATGTCTTGCCAGTATTCCATTGAAAATGTGATGAACTATATTAGCTTTCGTCTAAAAGATCTAGCCCATTTGTACATTCTTTGGGACCCGACCGCTACCCACTTAAACAGTACATTTGAAGCTGCTAACACATAGCTGCTTGAGACCAGATAACTGTGCACTTTATGGCACCCAATGCATTGCTAATGAAAACTTCTGAGTCTTGAAAAATAAAGAGACATTTACCATGAATTGCTGATGCACCAGATGGCAATTGGCAGGTAGTATCATGAAAAAGAAATGTGTTTCAGAAATAATGCTAAAATCTTTTAAAATGTTCCAGCTCAAATTATAATGATCTTTTTATACTAAAAGCAAAACAAACACTAGAAATCGAGTTATGGCGCTCAATTTCTTAATCTTGAGAGGACGTGCACTTGTATACCTGGATTCTCTAAGCGTTTTTCATCCTTAGTGCTAGTTTAGTTTCACTTTTTTATTAAACCCGAAGCCATGTACACAAATTGGTGTGTATGTACTTATACCCAACCCTATCCACACCCCCAGAAATATTCATCTTAATTTCTAAGGAGTGGTACAATGAAAAGTAAGAAATAAAAAAGATTGGATTTTATGCTTTCCATAACTTTTAAACATTTTAAAATATAGTCTTCATTCTGATTTTGGCCAGAGGAGTCGGGGGCAATGGTGGGGTAATGAGAGGAAAGATGTTCAGCCCGGGTGGGGTCCTTTTACAACACCTTCAAATCCGCCCCTCCATCTCATCAGTCCCTGGCAGATATGTGCCCATTCAGAGTTGCACCGCAAGAGGCACGGCAGTGGCCAGGCTGTTTCCCTGCTCCTCTTAGTGCAGGCCCACCCTCCTAATTCCCTGACCTGTTACACACCTATACCACCTTGGAGGAAAATCCTCTTTCTCGCAAATCCAGATATGTCTTATCAGGCAGGGGATTGGAAAAATGGGCAGAGAGCAAACTTCGTCTTGCATTCTTGTATCAGACAAGGCAGGTGTGCTTTGAGGGAGCTGGGATGGGCCATTGCTCTACGGACAGTCTGGCACAGCAGCCGATGTGCTAATTATGTTAACACCTTTGGCTTTTTTCAACACTACTCCCCCCCACCCCACCCCCACAGAGTGAATGTCTACCCCAAATCCTGGGGGAGTCCACTCACTTTTTGTTTTCTCTCTCGCTACAAATATTTATTGAATACCTACGCCCATAAAGAGCTCCAGTCTCTGAAAGTCACAGGGGCCGTTCCATCCGGTCTCAGAGGGCCGCGCTGTCTGCGTTGACTCAGTGCAGAGTTTGTTGTCTGCAGCCTGCTCCTAGTTGGATGTACTGAGGAGATCACACACAAACGTCCACGCAGAGGTGAAGATTCTGCCTCACGAAACGTACGTGATCGTGGGTGAGACGAAGCTAGAATAGAACATACCTGCATGAAATTTACCAAGTTGATTTCTTTATGGTAGGTGCACACTGGCCACCAAGACCACAGGACAGCTGACCTGGACAACTAAGTATGTCTGCGTCCCAGGTCCCCAGCTCTTCCCGGTCCCCCCGTGTGTGTTTCTCTGAAGACATTCCAACCTTTGTGGCATGCCACCAGTGGGAAGTACCCATCACGGTTCCTCTGGCATTGCTTGTCTCCACCGCTGCCGCGTGCCAGTTAGTTCATGCCAGCTTGTAGTAAGTGACCTAGTGGATCCTCTAGGACTGTCCCATCGAGTCAGATCTTCTCTCCTTCAGAGATACTGGATAGGTTTGAACCACGGACCTTTGCTTAGTAGTTGGGCATTTAACCTTATACCACCTGGGTTCCTTCCTGTTTCTTCCAGTGGAGACAAGCTTAAATTCGTAATTCTCTTTAAAACTACATCTGTTAGAGTCTCAGAGTATTGCCAAGCAGGCTTATAAGGAGAAAGCTAAGTAAAGGGCGTGATGCTTTTTAACAAAATGAAATCAAGCCCCTTATAGACGAAAGAGGAAAGGACCAGAATGAAGTTAGTGAGGCCACAGCGCTGGTGTGCACATTACAACTTCAGGTGAGTGAACTTGATTTCCAACAATAAGCATGCTATCAAATTCAATTTCCTTCCACAAACTTACAGTGAGTCAATGCAATTTCCGATCTCAAGGAAACGTGGCTCTGAGATTAAGGTTATAGTCTGCAGAAGACAACAATAAACGTTTAAAATCGGCATTTCTCCAAGGAACTTCCTGGAAACAAACTACTAAGAGAACGGCTTTGTGATAGCAAGATGCAAAATAAACACAAACATGGAAGAGAGATACTTTTCCCCCAACCCGGCTGTTTACAGCCTCTGTTCCATCCACCCCCTGTGGGTTTCAAAGATTGTAACTGTTTACAGAGTAGAAAGCCGAGTCTTTCTCCTGCAGAGCTCCTGGTGGTTTCGAACTGACGATCATGCAGATTGCAGCCCAATGGATAACCACTCCGTTACCCGGGCTCAGTGTGTTTAAACTTCACCTCTTATATTTTCCAGCTACTACAGATGAAGATTTACTGATGGGCTCATCAAGCTCTGTGCCCCTCTTTAAACTCTCTCCTTCGAAGTTCCTCACTAGTGCCAGCCAGCCATGGATGCTTGTGTGTCCGGGTGTACGCACCCTTTCTAACAAAGGTGAATCAAATTGTCTTTGAGAAGGTCTCACCTCCTGTTTCCCTCTCCTCTTGGTGCTTAGCTGCCTGCATTCCAAACCGGTGACCACTGAGTTGCCTCAAATTCATTGCCTTTGAGGTTCAAGTCCACCCAGAGGCCTCTCAGAAGCAAGGCCAGGTGACATACTTCAGAAAAATCACCTCTTAAACCCCTGTGAGACAACACTGGAGACATGGTGTGGGAATTGAGCTCAATCTGATCCCACCACACTGAGGCAAAACACTAAGGGGGTGCAACAGAACAGCAAGGGAATGGAGAGGCGAGGTCCCCAGAGAATGCTGAAGGTGGACTTTGGGGCCTGGGC
>NW_022111320.1:3112722-3114636 GCF_000313985.2 Echinops telfairi | reverse complement strand
GCTGGGAGTCAGAGTCGATTTCATGGTAACCGGTTTGGCTTTGCGGAGGGATGTGGTGGCCGGCTAGAGGAGAACAAAGGCACTTCCCGGATGGATGCCAACATGACGGCTGATGACTCCGGTCACAAGGACAAGGACGTGCTCCTGTCGCTCCCAGCCGGCCCTAGTCCCTTGCTGTCACTGAAATTCCCCATCACCTAGAACATTCTCTTTGGTGACCAAAACTAAGATTTTTGCCACTTAATTGAATGGGGGCTTGAAATGAAGTGGAAATTTTGGAAAACAAAGGTACATTTCTCCCACATCCAACTTTAGGGACAGAGATTCATAACTGCCACATTTTAATGAATGTATTTCAGTGTCACGGGGCTGGCGAGGGGGGTTTCAAGTGAGTTGCTTGGCCAGGCAGACTTCCTGTCTCTGCTTCAGCTGGTTTTGCTTTGTTTGTGTGCATGTTCTCAATGTGACAGGGTGTCCAGCGGAGGAGATAGGTTTCAATTAGGATTGAATGCACAAGTGGCCACTTTGAAATCACGAGTTTGAATCCTGGATTAGTCACACATTCCCAAATAAGCTAATAGAGTTTGATAACAGTCAAATCACAGGGATTAAAATAGAAAAAAAATTCTTTGGCCTCAAATTTCATCTTGCTCTCTGGGATGCCATTAGCAGCTGAAAAGTTGGATGTAGTTAGTGATTTTTTTCAACTACACACCAAAAGAAGCTCCCCAGAAATTGTGATAATTATGTAGACCGAAAGCCTTAACCAGGAGTCCTTGCTGGCGTAGTGGTGACACATCGGACTGCTAATCGCAAGGTCGGCAGTTTGAAACCACTAGGTTCTGCTCAAGAGAAAGCCGAGGCTTTCTACTCCCGTAAAAAGTTAGTCTCAGAAACTCACAGGGGCAGCTCGACTCTGTTCTAAGGGGCGGCGAGGAGTCAGAATCGACTCCGTGGCAGAGAGAAGGCTTTAGCCGAGTGACTGAATCAGGTTCTCTCCTGGTAGGATTTTGTTCCTAACCTAGCCTTTTCTGCAGTCATTGAAAACAAAACAAAACAAAACAAAACAAAACAAAAACCAAGGCTTCAGAATACTTGGTGTAAATGGAGAGCTCTTATGCAACAGGTTATAAGGATTGGTATACATTTATTAAAAAATATGATGAAGGAAAACTTGCATGATAGATAAAATGTTCGCTCAATTCACCAATATGGGAGACATCACATAGACCTAAAGCTGAACTAAAGCCTAGCTCTCCTTCACAGGTTCTGTGTCCAGGAGCCAAGAGCCCGGTGCACCTCCTGGATTCTGCCATGCACACGCTCTACTCCCTGATCAACAAAGGAGCAAACCATGTCAAGAAACATGGAGGGTGTCTTTTGTGGTGAGGGCTAGGAGATAGAAGCTTGGTAAGGCATTAACATTGTATTACAGAGACTGCAACAGTTAGGTACTAGGCTGCTGATTGAAAGACCAGTGAATCAAACCCACCCAGGAGTACTGCGAGAGAAAGACCCGGCAATCAATCCCTGAAGATTCAGTCAAGGGAACACGAGAGGATAAGTTCTTTTCCACTCTTTTATAGGAGGTTGCTGTGTTGTAGTGGTTACACAATTTCACATCAAATTGATAAAATGATGAAGGGGTGGGGTTTAGCCTGTCAATAAGGTCATAGAGTGGTGATCCCTCCTTGTGGGCGTAGCCCTCTCATGAGGATTCTGGGAACTTTTCTTTCTTGATTCTGCCACCAGAAGAGGCGAGCCACCCTCTTCTCTCCTCCCTTCTCCTCCCCTCCCCCCATTCCCCTTCCCTCCCCCGCCCCTCAGTTTCCCTTTCCTTCTGACACCATGTGGAGTCAGCCAGAGACCTGGAGATGCATCTACCACCATCGGATTCACAGGACTGTCCACCCA
>NW_022111320.1:3109756-3112064 GCF_000313985.2 Echinops telfairi | reverse complement strand
AAGCATGCTGTCTTTCTCCTGGGATGGGCCTCTCCTGATAACATCTACAAAGATTGTGAGATGAAGTCTCACCATCCTGACTTCCAAGGAACATCATGGCTACACTTTTTCCAAGATAGATTTGTTTGTTCTTCTGGTACTTCACAGTATTTTCAATCTTCTTCACCAGCACCATAATTCAAATACATTGATTCTTCTTGGCTTCCCTTATTTACTGCCCCAACTTTCATATACATATGAGGTGGTTGCACATACCATGGCTTGGAGAAGGTGCACCTTAGCCCTCAGAGTGGTATTCCTGTTCTTCAACACCTTATGAAGGTCTTGTGCAGCACATTTACCCAGTGCAATGCATTGTTTACTTTCCTTTGTGAGCATTGACTATGGACCCAAGCAAGTCAAATCTTCGACAACGTCAATGTGCTCCCCGTATTTAATGCATAGTATGTGCAACCACCTCATATGCATAAGAAAGTTGGGACAGTAACCTATTGATCCAGTTGTGAGGATTATGGATTTCTTTACATTCAATTTAAATCCTTACCAAAGACTGCATCCGTGTTCTTCCTTCATCATCACGTGCTTCTAGTCTTCCTCACTTTCAGCAGACAAGGTTGTGTCATATGCTGTATCACAGGTTATTAATAAGCTCCCTTCATTCCTCATGCTGGGTAATCCTTCATACGGTCCAGCTTCTCTGATTATCTGCTCAGCATACAGATCGAATAAATATGGTGAAACAATACAACCCTGACACACACTTTTCTTTATTTTAAACCATGTAGTGTTTCCTGTTCAAATGATTTCCTCTTGCTCCATGTACAGATTCCACATGAACACAATGAAGTGTTCTGGAATTCTCATTCTTCTCAATACTATCTGTGATAGTTATATAATCTGTTGTCAATTTGAGACTTATGAGTGAAGGGATGGAGTTTAGCCTGCCAATCAGGTTGCAGCTTGATGACCTCATTTGGAAGTGGTAAGGAGATATATAGCTCACTGGAGGCAGGAAACATTCTCACTCACTCCCTGCAAGGCATGCTTGCTGACAAGACACATGGAGCTATGCTAGAGCCCTGGAGCTGAAGGAGCCACATGGAGACTCCTGCCAGTGCTCAGATGCTCCCACCGCCGCTGGATCCACAAGACTTACCACCCACTGGCCTGTGATCTTCGTGAATTCTGCGTCATTTCATGTGTTTTGTGAGTCTGAAGAGGACTTTATAGATTGGTATCAGACTCCTGGACTTGATCTGGACTGGGCTGGGACGTTTTCTCAATATTCAATTGCTCTTTTGTATAAAGCTCTTTCTTATACACATATGAGTTTCTCTGGATTGGTTTCTCTAGTCCACCCAGACTAACACACTATCCATAATTTTTTGTGATCCACACAGTTGAATATATTTGCATAGTCAATAAACCACAAACTTTCTAGTATTCCCTGCTTTGAGCCAATATCCTTCCAATGTCAGAAATTATATCTTATTCCACATACTTTTATGAATCAGGCTTGAATTTTTGGCAGGTCCCTGTCAATGTACTGCTGCAACCATTGTTGAATGATCTTCAGCAAAATTTTACTTGCATGTGATATTAACATTATTCCATAATTTCTGCATTTTTGGATTACTTTTCTCTGAAATGGCTACAGATATAGATCTTGTCCAGTCAGCTGGCCAGGTAGCTGTCTTCTAGATTTCTTGGTATAGACAACTGAGTGCTTTCAGTGCTTCTTCAACTTGTTGAAACATTTCTATTGGTATTCCATCAATTCCTGGTGATTTTTCACTTGCTTCTAGTGTAGCTTTGCTGTTTTTCAGTATCATTGGTTCTTAAACCTTGTGAAATGGTTAAATGAAGAACCATTCTTTTTGGTACAGTGACTTTGTGTCTTCCTTCCATCTTCTTTTGATGTTCCTGGCATTTTTCAATATTTTTCCCATAATTTTTCTTCAGTTCTTGTTTTTGAGATATGCTGATATCTTCTCTTTTGGATTTCCAACTCTAGTCTTTGCACATTTCACTATAATACTTTACCTTCTTAAGCTTCCCTCTGAAATTTTCTCTCCAGCTCTTTGACTTTAACATTTCTTCCATTTGCCTTACCAACTCTATTTTCAAGAACAAGTTTCTGACATCCACTTTAATCTATTTTTTCTAACATTTTAATGAGCTTTCATTTTCTTCATGAATAATGTTCTCAGTATCAGCCCACACCTCATCAAGTTTTCTTTTTTTCTTCTATGTAGCTCCTTGACTTCATCCTTTATTCCATTTGTTATAGCTAATCAATTTTTTTTTT
>NW_022111320.1:3096541-3109035 GCF_000313985.2 Echinops telfairi | reverse complement strand
GACACCTCATGGTTGCATAGGCTGGTGTGCTTCTTCCATGTGGGCTTTGTTGCTTCTGAGCTTGATGGCCACTTGATTACCTTCAAGCCTTAGTGTTCAATGCATCAAATCTATTCTTGAGATACTCCCAGGTAGGATTTACTCAAGATCATGTTTTGGATCTCATGTATTTGTTTAAATATTCTTCAGCTTCAAGTGGAAATTACATAGGAGCAATTGATGGTCTGTTACACAGTTAGCCCCTGACCTCCTTTTGACTGCCAATATTGAGCTTCTCCATCCTTTCTTCCCACAGATGTAGTCAATTTGATTCCTGTACATTCCAATGAGGTCCACAGGTATAGTAGCCATTTATAATTTTGTAAAGTAGTATTGGCAATGAAGAAATCATTGGCCTTACAAAATTCTATCATTTGATATCTAGTTTCATTTGTATACCAACGCCACATTTTTCCAACTACTGTTCTTTCTTGATGAATTAATACCCACTATAACCTTGTGCTATAGACCCAGCATTGTACTCCAGGATAGATCTTGAGAAGTCCTTTTTGACTGTGAATAAGACGTCATTCCTAGAATAGTAAACCATACAATTACCTGGTTCAAAACAGCACATTGCACTTAATAGCATCTAGCCTTCTATTTGAGGGTTCCCAGATAGCACTGTTGGATAAATTTGGACTACTAACTATGAGGTAGGTCGTTCAGAGCCAGCAGCTGCTCTGCAGGAGAAAAATGAGGTAACTTCCCCCATACAGATTCACAACCCTGGAAACCCTATATAAGGTCATTATGAGTTAGAATCAACTCCCATGTAGTGTGTGTGAGAGAGAGAGAGAGAGGCAGACAGACAGACAGACAGACAGACAGACAGAGAGAAAGAGAGAGAGAGGTTGTGTGACTTTTGGTATCCTTTGATCTGAGGATCCCTGGTGGCGTAGTGGACTATAAGCTGTCCTGCTAACTGTAAGGTGAGTAGTTCAACTCCACCAATAGTTCTCCATGGGAGAGCAATGAACCTTTTGCTCTTGTAACGATGTCCAGCCCTGGAAGCCCGAGGGAGCAGTCCTACTGTCCTGTGGGGTGACGGAGTCAGACTAGACTCAGTGACAATGGGTTATGAGTTCTATCCTTCTATGTCTGTGCTCCAGCCAGACTGTCACAGTGTGCTCTGCATAGCAGGGATTGACTAGAGTAGAAACAGCTTACTAGACTCCCACCTAGAAGTTCTGCAGATGAACTGGCCCCCTCAGCCCTCTGGAAGCCTGCCTCCTCTTTGCCTCTCAACCACTGCAGGCCAACCGAAGCCGGCTTCCTCTAGAGCAGTGGTTCTCAACCTGGTCGCCTGATTCATCACAGTAGCAAAATGACAGTGATGAAGTAGCAATGGAAATAATGTGACGGTTGGGTGCCACCACAACCTGAGGCACTGTATGAAAGGGCGGCGGCCTTAGGAAGGTTGAGAATCACTGCCCTGGAGCCTTTGTGCTTTGTAGTTGAGCCATAGGTTTATCACGAATCAGCTGTCTTTGATCCCAAACCCATGTATGCCAAGTTGTGCGTAACATGTTTGCACAGCATAACTAAATATAGATGAGCCAATGGAGTCTGACCCAAAGGGAGGGCACTGTCTATGAGCAGGAAGATGGCTGCTGCTTCGGAAAAGCAAGATGACAGAGGCTCCCCAGACAAAGGTGCGATTCTGAGAGAAATTCCAAGCACTTTGGAAAACATCTGTTCTCTTTTCATTCCGTGACCCCACACCCTTTTTGAAGCCCCCTGTGTGTGAGGGAGACAGCTGTAGCAGTCAGGGAAAGAAGAACAGATGTGATCGGCGAATAGAAGCGTCCAGATCACAAGAGTCTCTGGGTTCCTGCCCTACTCTAGCAAAACCATCACTTTAAAGAAACCCCAAACTAGCCATTGTCGACGATGCGTTACAAGTGTGGTTTATGAAAGACGCCCCCAAGCGCCAACATCAGAACCAGAGTTTAAAGAAGACTTTGGCCTTCCTGATGAATGGACATACTACTGTTTTAAGGTGGAAAGCAACAACAACAAATGAAACGGAAAAAACATGTTATGGTGTAGTGGATTTTTCCTAATGACTACTTTTTATTTAGTTTTTCTCATCGGTGATCCGCCTACTCACCCCTTGGCATAAGCGAAGATGGATCCCACTGAAAAAGCCGTGGCGGCGATGCGAACCCAGAGAAGACACGGAGCTGCCTTTAGGACTTGCTACACTTTGGGCAGCAGCCGACAGACCTAAAGCTGAAGGAATAATGATGCGTATTTCCAAATAAGAGTTCAGGGCCATGGACTCTGAGGCAGTCCTAGCGTGCACCCACAGTCGCGGTGCCAAGGCAGTTGAATCACAGCCAATCACCCCTCTCGCTCGCCTCCAGGGAGGACCACCAGGGCTCATTCTCCCCCAGCCAGTCATGCCCACAGGGCTCAGTCCGCTGGGTAGCGGCAGCATCTCCATCAACAGCCAGCATTGAAAATGCTCTGAGCTCGTTCTCAGAACCAGTTAGGCTCACACTTTATTAAGCTGCTACGTACAGCCACTGGGAGAAGAGACGCTTGAAAATTAGCCACAACAGAAGGGATGTCCCATCTCCATCAAGTCCTCTGTCTTTGAGAGTCCAGAGCACCGCACAGACTACACTGGTGTGTTTTTGTTACGTTGTACATTTAAAAAAAAATGTTTTAAAGGAAGACCCATTAGAAAATAAAGTTAGGAACAGAAATCATAATTCCTATAGATGTCCAGATCAAAAACCTATAGATTTTCCTGTAGCCAGTTGCAGGAAACCTTGAATGGGATATGTGTCCTTTATTTTGTAACCCAGAAAGATGTGGCTGGAGCAAAAAGTGAGAGAATGAATACAGAACACGGAGGAGCCGGCGTGCTCTCTGCCTTCAGCCCAAAGGACCCAAGACAGCTGAGGTTTTGCCTTGCAACAGGCAGAGGCTGTGGCTGGTGGTTTGGGGTTTCTCTTCCTTAACCAGCGGTGGCTTTCCTTTCCGCTCCAGCAGATGGGGCCGTGTGGCCTGCCTTGTAGTTCAGAAAGAACTATACTTGGTCACCTGGTGGGTTTTTCTTAAGGAGAAAGGTAAAAGGATGATTAACTCTGACACTACTTACATAATTGCATTCCAAATCACCAGCTATTTCTCCCTTCATACGAAGCACAGGAAATTCACTGCCTCCCATAATTCTCTCACCCCATTACTTATCTATAAGCATGTTTCCTTTCATGCTTCTCCAAGTTCGTTCTCACCCTCGCTCCCTTTCCTGGTCCTCGCTCCCTTTCCTGGTCCTTGCCTTCCTCCCCTTTCTCCCTGGCTTGCTTTCTTCCCTTTACATCTTAGCCCAGGAGGCAGAAGCACAAACATGCAAAAGAGCCTTGAGCTGAACATAGAGAATGCACAAGTCACCCTCAAGGTGGGAGGATGTAATCCAAGAGAATGCGATCTCCTGTGAGAGAGCAGCTAATCCACTTCCTCCCATTAGTGATAAACCAACCGCAAAGAGGCAAAAGCTAAGGGGCTTTGAATTCCTTGACTCTATTTGGCGACGAGAGGTTGGGTAGTACAGGTGACTGTGGTTAGCTGTTAACCCAAAGGTTGTTGGTTCAAATCCACCCCAAGGTATCAAAGAACAGCCTGGTGATGTGCTTCTATAAAGATGACAAACACGGAAATCCTATTGGGCAGGCCCCTCTGTGCCACACGGAGTTAGTTGCCCTAAGTCAGAATGAACTCCGTGAACAGAATGAACTCAAACAGCAATGGTTTCACTTGTTCTTGGGTATAGCCATCTGGGACAGCAGGCTTCGAGTGTCTTTCTTCCTCCATGGAGCAGCACGTTTCCACTGTAAGGAGAGGACCTGCTCTGGGAACAGGAACATTCCGACAGGACCATTGTTTATCAGCAATATGTTTTGATGATATTTGTTATTGTTGTTTGCAAGTGAGTCCATTCTGAGCCATGGCTGAGCCTTATGAGACGGAGTGGAACTGCCTTAGAAGTTTTTCTCGCTGCCATCTTTATGGAAGCAGATGGATAGATCTTTCTCTGGTGCAGCTGTTGGGGGCTGTATTTGAACTGCCAACCTCTCGGGTAGCATTTATCACAGTGCTTAACCAGGGCTCTGTGATGCCATTCCTATCTCCTCTGTTCTGAAGTCCCATCTTGGCACAATGATGACCTGTACGTGTGAAAACTTCACTGGCTCGGATCTCTGAGAAAGATCCTCGCTGGTGCACACTTGTGAAACCCCCGTGCTTATGACACAGTCCTTAAAATTGTCAAGAATGCAACAAGAAGAGGGTTGTGCGTTACACTTGGGTCACCTGAGAATTCATCCTCTCTGGGGGAATGAACATTTTTTTCTCAATTTAAACAAGAAGGCAACCTAATCTTTGAATATGCTGAGCATCTACCGCTCTCCCTCCTTTTAAAAATTCACTTCTGCTTCATGTTGGGCCAACTCACTTCCTGCATTTGTCCTTGACTTTCTCATCCAAGAGCTATTCTGCCGTCGGCTGAAGAATTTCTAGACTTAACTTTATTGCTAAGGAGTTTCTTCCAAATATATATATATATATATATATAAACTCCATTACGTGGTGCAAGTAATGAAAAATACTGCGCAGAGCCCCTCGATCTTTTTCATCTGGCAAATCACCTGAAGGGGTGCTGCGTCCATTGCTTCTAGGTTTTCTAAATAAAGAATCTGTTTGGCTATTAAGAAATGGAGTGCAATTGTCCTCGCCTCCCCTCTTGGGTCAGACAGACAAGGAGGAGGTCCTATGCCACTGGCATCCTGTGTCCGCTGAGATCAAGAAGATTCACTGAGAGGGGGCGGTTGGGGCAGGGAGACTGATACTCACTCTCCCAAGCTGGCAGACTCTCTCCAGGGTCCGAGATTCCTCTGCCAGCCCCTAGCAAGCCACAACAGCCGGATGGAGCATGGGCATAACATGGGTGAGGGCCCCTCCACCCAGCAGCACTAGGGTGCACTGGCACTGAATTGAGAACAAAGGGGACACACAGGGGAGAATGGGGTAGGCAACCTTACTCATGGCCACTGAGTTAGAACCACAAAGGATGCTGGAAACACATGAATGCAAGTAATCTCATAATCTCACACCTTCTCAATTTAAAAGAAGTGAAAGAGCAGGAGCTGCCACCCAGGGTTTTAGAGCCAGGCTAGCTGTGGTCTGACAAAGGCTAACTCATACCCAGATGTCCAATAAAAACACTTAGCAAGTATCATTTCCATAAGGCTTTGTCTACTCAAAACACAAGCCAATTGTTTGGGCCCAATTTATGAAGCAAGGTCATCTGAGGGCTGCAGGGTGAGGAGACCTGATGACAACTAAATTGCCTTAAATGGAGCTCAAAATACCACCTTAAACATTTTCCTCTCCCAAGAAATGCTCAATCATAAATCAAGCAGCTCAAAACGTATTAAAAATGACAAATCGAGCAAGCACTTACATCTCATTTTTTCCCCTTCTAATTCAGCTGCATCAAAGATTTCTGAAGGATGTTATTCCGCACGCACCAAGATGAAGTGCACCAGGAATGCAAGATTCCGGGGATGAAAGAGGAGATTACAAATCAGCGGTGGACTGAACCGAACGCAAAAAATTATTCTGAAGCTAGACACACTATTTTAAGACAAGGGGATGAAGTCCGTCTGCTCTGAACTTGTGAGGAGTGTAGAGACTCACAGTAACAGGACACGTGTTTTTCATCTGAGTGGAAAGGATGAATCTATTTCAGTGCACCAAGTTCATGAGCACTATTTGTCCACAAACAAGCTTTCTCTTCCTGTTCTCCACCGAGCGTGCTGTAATGGGATTTTGATTTCGGGTTGTTGGCCAGGGCGCCTTCCCAAACTCATTTATGTTTGTTGAATTGCCATTAGGCTCTCTTTAGAAGCGCTTTTAAGGAATGTGCTAAATGAAACTTTCTGTGCACAAACCTTCAGTATTCCAGGACTTTGGGCTGTTTGGTTTGGTTTTAATGTTCCCTCCCTCTCTAGGTGGAAACTGATTCTCAGGCATGAGAATTATTAAGTGCCCAGCCCAAGATGCAATTTCACTTTGCCCTGGGGGGAGATGAGAGAGCATGGGTCAGACAGAAAAGGCGAGCCTGGCAAATCAGGACCACAGCATCACCACCGGTTGCAGTCCACTGGATTCTGACGCCGGGTGTCCTGGTGGGGCTGTGTCCCACAGGCTTGCCAGTGGCTGCTTTCTCAGCAGGAGACTGCCAAGCCTTTCTTCTGAGGTCCTTGTGGGGGCCTCTCGGTCAGGAGCCAAGCACGATCACTGTTTGCATGAACCCGAGGCGCCACACTCCCCAAGGAACTGATGTCCCTAACAGACACTGATTCAGAGCCCAGCATGGGTGGAGCAGAGAGCAAACCCTTTGGGGCCGCCCCTTATCTCTCTCTTCCTGTTGATGACCAATACCTGGGGAATCCAACCAATTCTCCAGGCAATGTGCCTGCCTTTGTCTTTCCTCCCCACCCCCTCCCCACTCACAGCCTATTTAAGTTTGGAAACATCTGTTTTTAATTGAAGGTGGATTTGAAAACTAATTTCAGGTGAGGTTGGGTTCAGGCTCCAATCAAGTTCGAGCAGAGAGATTATTGCTTATACACGTACTCTGAAATCCGGAGAGGCTGGGGGCCAAGGACACGACACTTCCTGAACTCGCGCAGGAGGTACGTACACTTAGAAATGAAGAAGGAATGGTCTAATTCTCTCAGGGAAACTTCTTCAAGGCCAATGATTGCAGGTTTTAGGTTACAGCTTTTAGACTCAGGATTCGATTTTGGGAAAGGTCAGCTGGGGGACACTTCCCTCCTGCCCCCCATCCCAACCACCCCACCCCTCCAGCGAGGCATTCCAATATGTGGAATAAGCAGACTGAATGTTCCTAGAAACAAATCAAAACACAAACTGTGGGGGATATTCATTGAAGAGCTCATATGGCCCCTCTCCCCTTTTGAAAGAAATGGAGGGAGATAAATGCACTGAAGTTTAACCACAGTTTCTCTGCTACAGTCTATTCATGACGTGGAGTACTTCTCGGTCCTCCCCACTCCTCCTCCTTAGACCAGCAGGGTGAAGGGAGGTGCATGGCTGAAGAACGTCCCTTGTCCGGTTGCAGACCCCTCTCCCCAATCCCAGATATTCTGGGCTCAGGTTGCTGGCAGGTCTTGTCACTCCCCGGCCTCCCTGGCCAGGTTCTCTGCCCCAAAGGACCCAATTTGAAAGGGGGCTTTTATTTTGGTGCTTTGAAGATAGAGCTTTGAGGAGTACTTCTTAATGATTTTTCATTCCACCGGAAAGAGAAGTTAACATGCAAAGGACTTCAACCCAAATCTTTTTACTACGTCCCTTTTGACTTTCTTCAAAAACTAAAGGCTTGCCAAAAATTCTTAAGTGATTATGGGACACTCTGTGTGACTTGCAGAAATGGATCTGTAGGCCCCTCTCCATGCAAACCCCACTGATAAGCAGCTGAAGCTTTACCAAAAGGATCAGCAATAAGCTTGCGTATCTTTTCGGAAACTGGAAGTGCCAAGGAGTGAAAGAACACTAACATCAAATATTTTAATTTTACCAAATAACTAGCATACATTTTAGCACACTGAAACATTGAAGACCAAGCCCTATTTTGTTGCTTCTTTTCAAAGGGATACATGCTTAAATACTATTGTCATGTTTCATTAAATCCATTAACTAATTATTCTAATTGTTTGACTTACCATAAATTATTAATGCCTAAGATTCTTTTCTGACAACACGCTGAGCAGCAGCCACCATCGATCAATCCTAAATTCTCTCTTTGGACATTTTCTGAGGTGGCCCTGCTGTTTGTAATGTCTGCGATTGTATTCTAGCTAGAATTTAAAGTCTAAAACTGTCCCTTTCAATTCTCACCCTTGGATCAACTAGATAGTTGTGTTTTGTTTTTCTTTCTGACAAACCAAAGATAAGCAAAGAGCCTCTATTTGAATTTGATCCCCTGCTAAAATGCTAATCAGTTAGAGTTTTGGAAATGAGAGAACTTTCCTTATAATGGAATATTTCAAGCAGAGCAATAACAAGGCCTCTGGCTTGGCAGTTCAGACTTCTTAGCAGGGGCAATCGGTAAAGTACATGCCTACCCCCAAGTGGCATTTGGATGGACAAGTAGACAAAACAGTCAAGAAATAAAACTTCCTATCAGCCCAGGAAGAGGGTGCACAAAGTAGTCACTGTTGGTAGCGCCAGGTCCATAAGTCCAATTTCTGGCCACGCGAGTGCAGACAGCACATGGGACGCTCCTTCAATAGATCGTCTTTGGGAAAAACAAGAGAGACAAAGTCGGCATTGATGTGTTTCTTGTCCCTGCACGATACACAGCTTTAGCAATCACCAACAATTTGAAGTGTATGTGGGACTTCAAAAAGTTCATGGGGAAAATTCCATTATGTCTCCATTGTGTTTGGCCAGGACATTTTGAAGCCCCCTTCATAGTTCACAAGCATCAATGACATCTCCTGTTATAGATATAATGTCTGCTCATTGTAGAAAACTTAGAAGATGCAGCATATGAAGACCAAGATAATCTCACCCATAATGTCGACCCTCAGAGGTGACAGTCTGGTGCGTGTCCTTCTGGTGTCTGGAGGGAATGTGACGCCACCTACAGCACGTGTGCCCTGTGTGCCCCCAGCCAGCCATTCTGACTCAGAGCAACCCTAAATGGTGTGGTAGAACTGCCCCTCCCTCCTGTTTCCTGGGCTGTAATCTTTATGGGAGCAGATCGCGACGTCTTTCCTCCCCCAGAGCCCTGGGTAGGTGTAAACTGAGGACTTTTCTGTTAGAAGATGATTGCTTGACCTCCGGGCCACTAGAACTCTTTACTGCACGATAAATGCAACACTCGATCTGCCCTTTCTCTATTACCATATCCTGTAAGGATTTTCATGTCATTACAAGTTACTTATCAAAAATTTTAATTGCTCCCAAATATACCACTGTGTTGCTTATTCAAGATGTCCCCAATTTTATTGTCAGCATTTTGACACATTTCTTGGTACATGAATCTGCTGCTGCTATTTTATTTTCTGGCAATGTCCTTAGAATTGATGTTAAATTGAAGTTGAGGTTAATAATTGGTCACCGACTGTGAGGCTGCGTCTTGGGATACTTTTTAAAGGCAATTCTAAGGAGGAGACCATGATAATTAATAATTCCCCTACCCTTAAGGAAGTATCTTGCCTCCATGAAGTTTCTTTATCCACAGCCTGTGTTCTGCTCGTCCTCGTTGCTAATCACTGGCTTATATGTTCCTTCCAGACTTTGGTATCCATCCAGAGCTCTACCTAGAGCTTACCTTTTGGAATCCTTTAAGATACTGTCAAATGTAGGCATATTTGGACTAGATGAAACCTCCGTTGCATTACTTAAAAAAAATATTATTTTACTCCCATTAACTACCCATAAATTGAGTTAGAGCTTTATATTCCAGCATCTCTAGTTAATGAAAGAATGAAGAAATATACAATGGTAAATTCAAATTCAAATTGACCGTGGGGGTGTTCCAGAATCACAAAGATCAAATGTGTGCACGTAAGTTAGACCCTTTCTCAGATGGCACCATGAAATATATTAGTAGCAAAGTGAATAGTAACTTCTTCTACAAGTGGAAATGATCACAAGATCTGTGTCAAACAATCTGTGTCAGTAATTCATTGCAGCTCTGTTCTATTGGCGTTCACTGTAAACTTGTAAAAAAATAGTTGAGACCACTGATGTGGATGATGTTGCTGAGACTGAGCACAGCTTTCAACCACACAAGCATCTGAGCAAGGATCGATTCAACAGTGTGACCCCAGATTGATAGTCCCCCAAAGCCCAACATAGTGAGGTTCCAAAGACCAAGTCATTATGCAAAACTCGATGTTCTGTGAAAATGGAGGATGATGACATCATTACATAACTCCTAACCATTTTCCAGCCATGTTCACACGTAACCTTAACTACCACGGCGAGCATCATTGACTACTGCCAGATGTGCATCTTAAATACACAAACTAGTCAGCTAGAACATTTTTACGATTGTTTCAGCCCAAAATGTCAGATCACGGGCTACTTGGTAAGTGAGAAGTAGGTGTGCTCAGAATGATTAGGTGTCGTCCCCACATAGGCCCCAAAGATAGAAGAAGTTCTTTTGATTGATTACGATGTAAGGAGCAAATAATGTACTTACATTTCTTTATAGTTGGGGGAGTGGAGATCCCAGGTGGAATATGCAGGATATATCACCACAAATAAAGCCTGACATTTCAATTATGCCACAGTATCTGAAACACAGGCAGAGTGGAGGCATGAAGTGTGGAGAGGCAATCTAAACCCACATTAGGATCTGAACATTTTAAGGGAAATGGGGAGTCATTAGAGAAAAAGAGGGAGGGAATGGTTTCTCTCTGTGCTCTTGTTATTTTGGAGACCGGTAAATATTCATCATCTCTCTCTAGGATGGGTGATAGTCTTTAATCGGGGAGCAAAATCACTTAGCTATGTGCTCAGACATACTAAGTCATTTTGAACAGTGGAAATGAAATAGTTATTTTCATCCAAATAACTGCAATATAGGTTTATTTATCTGGTCTCCAGTTCTGCTTCACCCCAGTGAAAGCCCATTCTCTGACGTATGTGTACAGTCATCTGCCTACAAATGAAGGCTCGGTGGTCAGGTTTACCAGCAGGCTGGACCTTACTGCACACCCTCAGGGCTTCTGCCTGCCCCTCCCCCACCCCACCCCCCCAGCCTCTGGCTATAGTGAGAGGAGCTGCTTCCTGGAATGCCATTTATATGGACCTTACCTCTTGCTGCTGAGTAGTAGACAGAGGAAGTGCCCGTTGAGTTGTCTAGACTGTCAGCTTTACGGGAGAAGATTGCCAGGTCTTGCTTGCACAGGACCATTCCGTAGGTCCCGATCACCAGCCTTCTGTTAGCAGTTGACCCCTTTCCCACTGGACCCCTAGAGGTCCTGGATCTTTCCTGACCCTGATCAAAGGAGCTGCTTGTAAATGTTAAGTTTTCTTTTTCTCTTCAAACCTTTTTTAAAAAGCATTTTTAAAAGTTTATAAACATGTTCCCTGAAGTAACTTTTGCAGCTCTATTGTTACCATGAAAAAGCCAGCACAAATACCCCAAAAGTACTAAAACAAGCCAAATGATCTAAATAATAATCATTATAATGATGACAGATAATTATAGGGCAGATTGCCGTGTTTCCTTCTCCTGAAGGCCCCTGGGGATTCTTCATCAATAACAGACTTGCTTTGTCATTGACAGGAGCAGACACACCAGTAATGAGATCACACGTCAGTGCTGCAGGCTTCTGCTCCCTAGCGCTAAAGAGAGAAGCCAACATGGCAATAGGCAATGGTGACCAAGGGCCCTGAGCTGCTGACTCAGTATCCAGTGACAAGGAAAAGAAGTGCTTCCGGCTCCATATCGCTTAGGTGGTATTTAATTTCAGGAATGCTCCGGTGTCTGTCCTGACCCCACAAGAGAAGGGCTGGCAGCACGGCTGGGAGAAGCACCTGCCGTTGAATCGGAACTCAGCCTCACCGTGTATCTGTCAGGACAGAATAGCCAGAGGTGGCACCTGATGGAGGAGGCGATTGGTTGCATCACTTAGAGGAAAGGAAAGGGTTGTTTCAATGATTCAGTTATCAATTTACATGCCCAACACATTCCTACTAGTATTGGCAGGCCCTGGAAGGAGTCAACAGCAAGAACGAGATGCTCTACAGGAAGAGGGTGTGGAAGAAGACCAGAGGAGATTAAAAGGGGTGGAAGTGGCTGCGGTCACCGGAAGAAATTAAAAGCAGCAACAGAAAGGGTGATCCAGCCTCCAGAAAGCAGGCAAGAGGCTCAAGAAGCTGTTGGGTGCACTGGAGACAGAGAGAAAGCTATGAAATACACATACCCTCCCACCCATTCCAGCCACACACACAATCAGGAAAGTAGAGTTACCCCTCCAACACTAACTACCATCTACTTGTCTAGGGACCAGGGCTCTGTTCCAAGATGTCACCCCCCAAATGGCTGTAGCTCAAGGTCCACATCTTCCATGTCTGCACAAAGTCACCCACTGTTTAAGTCAGCAGAGCCAATACAGGTACATTTGGGGAAGCTCTTCTCGGATGAACACAGAAAGCAGCAGGTCCATAGATTATTAATCTTGTAGAACAGAAATGATGCCTTCTCCATGGGCATTGTCTGGCTTATGCGCCTAGCCTACCAGGTAAGAATCAAAGCATGAGATGACCAAATTAAACCCTCTTGGTTAGAAAGCTGGAGGATACTGGGGTGCAGACCCTTCACAAATCTGAGGGCAAAGGCAAAAAGAAGCCAAATAAATGGAAACAAAGACTAACCTATGTTTCATTGAAAACCG
>NW_022111320.1:3094629-3095973 GCF_000313985.2 Echinops telfairi | reverse complement strand
ATAAATTGTAGGAGTGGCTCAATTTAGGCCTGAGGGGCAAGTAGGAGAGCATTGCCCTGTCATACTGGCTTAGAGTGTTTGGCCACGGAAATTTAGGATTAGTTCTAGATTGACCGAACTGGTTATGACGGTGACTATGTAATATATATGTATGTGTATCTATACACACACACACACACACACACACACACACACACACACACATATGTATATATCAGTTATTTTAGTCGACTTTAATGAAATAATCCCTTTATTTTAGTTCTTGATGTATCCTTTCATAAAGTGAGCTTGGTATGTGAATGTGTGTGTGTGTGTGTGTGTGTGTGTGTGTGAGAGTATGTGTGGGGGAGGGCAGGGCGGTGGAAAGTACAAAGGAGAGGAAATTGATTGGAACCCCTCTATGTGCCTAGTTTCTTACTGAGAGCTTCTGCCGATTTTATAATCCATTCCTCCCACCACGGCTTGCCGAATGCCTGCCATGTGCGAGGTGGGGGGAACAGTCCTAAATCTGGCCCAGACCTTTCCTTTTGAAGCTTAGGGTTCTTGGGCCACCACTTAAACTGCGAAACCAGCTGAGAAAAGCATCACATCACTTTATGTTGTCGAGCAGTTGCATGCTCTACTAGCCAGGTGGCCTTGCCCCGGGTTCCGAATGCCCCCATTTCCTCGAGTGTGAACTGGAGGTTGCTACAGGGTATCCCACCACCGGCCTGTCCGTGTATATCACTGTGATGCTGAAAGTTATACGATGGATATTCCAAATGCTAGCAGGGTCACGGAAGGTGGGCGTGGTTAATGGAGTTTCCAAACCGATAGCCTACGAAGAAAGACTTCTTGGGCCACAACAGAGCACTGGGAGACTCCCTTGCTTTGGACACATCATCAGAGGAGCCAACTGCTGGATGAGGATGTGATGTGTGGGCCTGGGGAGGGGGCACCTTGAAAAGACAGATGGGAACAATATGAGACTGGTCAGCATCTCATTCTGTCCTGCATTAGCTCTCTCTCAGTTGTAGTCCACTAGACAGTACCTAGCCTCCTAGCTATGGATCTTTCTCAGCAAGAGAGCAAAGAACAGATAGCAAGATCCCAGCATGGTGGTACACACTACTATGGTGCACCGTGGGGTTGTCCACCTGCCCTCCTTACTCTAATACTCAGTGGGGATTTGGAGTTGATTTTGCAAGTTGGAGTACAGTACCTGCATTTGTTTTTTTGTTTTGTTTTTTTAACATTTTATTAGGGACTCATACAACTGTTATCCCAATCCATACACACATCAATTGTGTAAAGCGCATTGTGCATTTGTACATCGTTTCTCAAAACATTTTCTCTCCATTTAAA
>NW_022111320.1:3066715-3092822 GCF_000313985.2 Echinops telfairi | reverse complement strand
GGAGCATCTCGTCTCATAGTGGGGTTGGCCATGTGGTCCTCTCTGTGGACTGGCTGCTCTATTTGGCCTAGTGGGTCAGTACCTGCATTTGGAGGAGCACTAGTGGCATAGTGGTTGCATGGTTTGCTGATAACTGTTAGGTCAGCGGTTTGAAACCACCAGCTGTTCCGAGGGAGAAAGATGAGGCTTTCTACTCCCACAAAGAGTTACAGCCTTGGAAACCCACAGGGGCATTTCTACCCTGTCCTATAGAGTCTCTACGAGTCGGAATCAATTCGACGGCAGTCAATTTTTTTTTTTTTTGCTAACGGCAAGGCTGGTTATTCGAAATCACCAACAGATCAGCCGGAGCAAGATGCGACTTTCTGTTGACTGATTACTACCATAAAGAGTTGCCGTCTCCAAAACTCACAGGGGCAGCTTTACCCCTTCTTACCGGGTAGCCAGGAGTCAGCGTTCGAGTTTGGTTTTGAGGTTTTGGTTTTCATAGTCGGCACCAGCAGGGGGCAGTAGAAAAGTGTGCTCCATCACTCCCCAGGAGAGACATGGGGCCACTCTCAAGAGGAGTCATCAACTCCATGGCACAGAACATGAACTCGTTAGTACATCGCTAATACGAAAATTTATTTTGTGCTGGCTCCAAAAATAAACACACAACTAAACATTTATGTAAAGAAACCATAATCAAAGCAAGCATAAAAAATATGGCTTATTGATATTGGTTATCAACAAATACATGTTGAAAACCTGTGAGAACTGCAGTAGTAGCTACTCCCTAGAGTAAGAGGAGGATTAAGGGATTACAGCACTATTGAGACACAGCAAATATTTAGGAGCTATTTGCAGTTGTAACTTGGACGTATTTTCTGAGTGGTCACGTGAGAAAAGGTGCTCATGTTTATGACCCACAGAAATCTCTAAGAGTACTTGACTTTTCTCTCTCTCCTAGAGAAACTAAAATGTTTGGATGGGTAACTTCTCTTCATTCCCCAAGCACACAGACCAAGTGAAATAAAAGGTAGTAACATGGAATCTAAATGTGCTCTCTCCGGAAATTCTCCAAGGTCTCATTGGGAGGATGCAGTGGAGTGTAATGTCACATCAAAGTATGCTTTATCTCACTGAAAATGACCCCAAAATGCTATGCTGGTTTTTAAATCAGAAAGTGCTCAGTTACGCCTATGGGGGTTAAAACAGATTGCTTAGGAAAAAATGAGGAGCTGATACCAAGGGCTCAAGTAGAAAGCAAATGTCTTGAGAATGATGAGGGCAACAAATGTACAAATGTGCTTTACACACAATGGATGGATGGATGGATTGTGATAAGAGTTGTGTGAGCTCCCAATAAAATGATTTTTTTTAAGAAGGCAATTGCTACCAATCTTACATTTTTTATTTCGGGTTCTGCTTTTTTACCTTGCAGTGCGTGAATGGTGAAGGTGCCCATGTGCAGGTTCAGATGGGAAGAAGGTAGTTGTATGACTCTTGTGAGGTAAATAAGGATGGACATCTATGAATGTTAAATCCATACCCGTTGCTATCCAACCTGGATCATGCTGGGTAGCAGGGTGGCAACACGGCTGATATAATTAAATGAGGCAACAAGATATTTTAAGGGAGACTTCACAGGCTTAAGTTTTCCATCAGTGATTAGATTTTAATTCACTTATTATCAAATTGTCCATCTACAGTGGCACTCAGATGGTTCCATCTAGAGTGGCTCCATCTATAAGGAACTCGGGTGGCCTAGTGGTTACGCATTGGACTGATAATTACAAGGCCAATCGTTGGAAACCCCCAGCCACTCCAAGGGAGAAAGACGGGGCTTTCTACTCCCATAAAGAGTTAGTCTCTGAAACTCACAGGGGCAGCTCTACTCCGTCCTATAGGGTTGCTATGATTTGGCATTGACTCAATCGTAGAGAGGGGTTTTGTTGCTGTTGTTGTTTTCTATAGTGATAGAACCATTACTTGTCTGTCCGTTTGTCTTATTCTGGTGGCTTGTGTGATCCTGTGATGCTAGAAGCTGCTATTTTCCAATACCAGCAGGGTCACTCAAAGTAAGCAGGTTTCAACCGAGCTTCCAGACTAAGAACAGACTGTGAAGAAGGATTAGGCTGTGCCAAAGGAAATCACCCCGAAAACCTTATGGATACCATGGAAACAATGTCAGACACTGAAAACCTCAAAACAGAAGCAGACATTGTCAGAGACAGTGCCAAAAGATGTGCCCTCAGGTCAGAAGACACCCAAAATATGACTGAAGAAGAGCTGCCTTCTCAAAGCAGTCGACCATAATGCTACAGATGGAGTAAAACCAGCAGGGGTCAAGCTTTCCAGCCTTTCATTTGCTTATGGGCGTGACTCAAAATAAGAAGAAACAGATGCAAGCATCAATTAATAATCAGCACTTGGAAGGTAAGAAGTATGAATCTAGAAAAATAAGTATGAATCAAAGATTAAATGCATAAAGATAGATATTCTTGGTACAAGTAAGCTGAAATGGACTGGTGTTGACCATTTTGAAGCAGACAGCCAGGAATGACATCATATTTATCATCAAAACGGCTATTTCAAGATTTATCTTAAAGTACAATGCTGTGTGTAATAGGATAATATCTGTTCACACAGAAGGAAATGCAATCAATACACGTGTTATCCAAATTTATGAACCAACATGAAAGCTAGTGATGCAGAAATTGAAGAACTGTACTAATGTGTTCAATCTGAAATGGACCAAACATGCATTTGAGATTAATTTATAATTATTGGTGATTTGAATGTGAAAGTCAGAAATGAAGAGGAAAGAACAGTAGTTTGTAGGGAAAAAAAGTAAAAGGCCTTGGTGATAGAAACAGAGCTGAGATCACAGAAAGATTTTCACAAGACCAAGAACTTGTTTTTAGTAAATATCTTTTCAACAACACAAAAGACGGACTTCTCCAGATGGAATACCGAGAAGTCAAATTGACTACATCTTTAGGGAGCTAAATATCAGCAGCTAAAACCAGGCCAGGAGCTGACTATAGAACAGACCATCAATTGTTCATACATAAGTTCAGGTTGACCCCCAATAAAATTAAAACAAGTCGACAAGTGTGTTAGTCTGGGTTGACTAGAGAAACAAATTCATAGACACCCATTGTGCATAAGAAAGAACTTTATATCAATGAGTAACTGTATATTAAGAAAGCATCCCGGCCCAGTCCAGTTCAAGTCCATAAATTCCATATTAGCCCATATGTCTGATACCAGTCTATAAATTCCTCTTTAGACACTCACAGCCATGCAGTGATGCCGAATGCAGGAAGATGGCCAGTGGGTAGAAAGTCTTGTGGCTCCAGTGGCAGTGGAAACAACTCATGTCAGTGCTGGCGTGGGGTTCCATGTGGCTCCTCCAGTTCCCGGGCTCTGGCGCCATCAAGGTAGCTTCATGTGTCTTGTAAACAGAAATGTCTCACAGGGAAAGAGTGTCTGTCCTGCCTCCAGTGAGCTATTTATCTCCTTAGCGCCTCCAAATGAAGTCATCAAGCTGCGACCTGATTGACAAGCTAACCTCCACCCCTTCATTTAAGTCTCAAGTTGACAGCAGATTATGTAACTACCAAAACAAGAGCCAAAATAGGATCTTGACTATACCCCATCTGAATTCCGAGAACATATCAAGAAAAGATTTGACACAGCGAATACTAATGACAGGAGACCCGAGGAACTGGGATGACATCAAGAAACTCAGCCACGAAGAAAGCAAAGGGTCGTTAAGAAGACAGAAAAGAAAGAAAAGATCAAAGTGGCTGTCAGAAAAGACTCTGAAACTTGCTCTTCATCATGGGGTAGTTAAAGGCAAATGGAAGAAATGATGAAGTCAAAGAATGGAACGGAAAATCTCAAAGGGCAGCTGGAGAAGGCAAAGTCAAATATAATACTGAAATATGCAAAGACCTAGAGTTAGAAACTCAAAAGAAAGAACTAACTCAGCATATTGGAAAGAATTTAAGAAAAAAAATCCGAGCCTTGAGTTGTAATATTGAAAGATTCTATGGGTAAACATTGAGTGATGCAGGAAAAATCAAAAGAAGATTGAAAGATTACACAGAGTTACTGTATCAAAAAGAACTAGTTGACATTCAACCATGTCAAGAGGGGGCATATGAGCAAGAACCAGTGGTACTGAAGAAAGAACTTCAAGCTGCGCTGAAGGCATTAGCCAAAAACAAGGCTCTAGGAATTGAGGGGACTATCAACTGAAATGTTTCCACAGTTGATGAAGCACTGGAAGCACTCACCCTCTATGCCAGGACCTTTGAAAGGCAGTTGCTTAGCCAACTGACTGGAAGAGATCCCTATTTGTAGTGATTCCAAAGAAAAGTGACCCAAGAGAATACGCTAATTATTGAACAATATCACTAATATCACATTTAAATAAAATGTTGCCCTAAATCATCCAACAATAGTTGAAACAGTACACTCACAGAGGGATACCAGAGGTTTAGGCTGCATTCAGAAGAGGACTTGGAGCAAAGGATAGAATTGCTGACTTCAGATGGATCTTGGCTGAAAGCATAAAATAGAAAGGTATTTACTTGTGTTTTCTTGACTACGCAAAGCATTTGACTCTGTGGATCAGAAACAAACTATGAATAGCCTCAAGAAGAACGGGAATTCCAGAACACTTGACTGTGCTCATTGTACGTGAGCTTGTACATGGATGAAGATGTATGTGTGAACAAAACAAGGAAATACTGCTTGGTTGAAAATCAGGAAAGGTGTGCCTCAGGGTTTATAGTTGTCTTGACGATTTGCTAGGTCCCAATCTTGCAAAGGAATTGCTTGGTGCATTGTGCAAATCGAATGGGTAAAACCATCCAATAGGATTAAGTGACTTTGTGGGAATTGGTCGACTACTATGCGAATTAATTTCCGATAGCTCGTTGAAGGGATTAGTCAACTAGTAGTACTGGTGATAAGGTCATGCCTTGAATAAGGGCTAATCCCACAGAAAGTGAGAGGTACCACATTACCAGTACCAGCACTGAGAACCTCCTAGACTCAGAAGAGAGAACAGTAACCCTGGAGATGGCACAACATAGTGGGATGCCCAGGAAAGCCCAGCTGTAGAGACATGGCGGCAGCAGCACAAGTGGCAGAGACCTGATGGGAAGTGGCTGCAGTGAGCTTGCTGACCCACAGAGCAAGAGGGAGCTGAGAGCCTTCAGGCAGAAGGCTTGCCAGAAGAGTGGGTGCTTCTGGGCTGTGACACTTGCCCAAATAGGTCAGAGGCTGAAGAAGACTCAATAGCAGGCACAGTTAAGAGCCTTTGGCAGCCCCAGCCATAAAGAAGTGCACAGAAGTCACGACTGGAAGCTGTGGGGTTGATCCTGTATCAAGTCTCCTGAGTTATATCCTGCTACTCTCAAACTGACCCTGATCCCGAGTTGCACCCTATAACTCCACACATAAATTACGTAATCCGAGTGTGGTCTGGGAGTTCTGTGTGATCACTGCAACAAGCAGAGAAGGAGTGGCTGATGTCAGGAAGGCTGAAAAGCTCTAGCATGCGGTGTGGCTTCCCTCTACCTCATAGGAATCAACTTTGTGCTGAGCTGGATGATTACCTGCCTCCCTAATGTAGAGGAGGTCCAGTGGGGGTAGATTATAGCACCCTTCCTATTCTTTTAAACTTTGTAGAGTGCTCTAAAAGCTGAGGCCACCCAGAGCCAGCTCTCGGGCTTTGACTTGATTTTGTTTATTGACAGATCTGGTACAGAGGGATGCCTGGGTCTGGAAGCTCCTTCAGAACCCACTCATGAATCCCTGTCTGCAGGCTCCATCAGCAAAATGAACTCCAGCAGTTTATCAGACAAATATGGCCACAGTCAACTGCTGGGAACAGAGGGTAAAAATTCCAAATACCTCATTAACAATATTTCCATTTTAAGCTTTATGAACATTAGTGACAAAGCCTTTTCTCCATGTAACACCACTTAAATTCCTTAAGGTTGAGGATATTAGTTACTCAATTGAATGCAGGAGTTTAAAAGCCCTGATATGTATTATGTTTCCAATTGTTTTATTGACATATAATTTGCATATCACACCACTCAATAAATAGTTCAATCACATCAAGAAGAGGTGTATAGTCATCACCACAATCTGTTTTAGAACATTTTCTTCAATCTTGCACTCATTATTAGCCTCCCATTTCCCCCCAACCTCCCCCTCCCTTACATCTAAGAGACCAGAAAAATCTATCTGTCCTTTAACAGGAATAGTGGGCATGTTCACAGATGATAAATGTAAAAATAACAATCAAGAAAGGTGATCACAGGTTCAACATGTCTCGATTTCTTGCACTTTGCTTTATTGTGTTTTGCAGACAATACATTTTATTTGTACAAATTGAAGTTTGTGGCAGCCCTGCATTGAGGAAATCTGTGGGTGCTCTTTTACCTACAACAAAGACCCACACTGCATCTCTGTGTGACATTTTCTTAGTTCTCATAACATGTTATATGAGAGAGTCCCCTCCCCCCACCCTGACCTTAGAGAACAGAATCACACTGGGTAGGGCTGAGCTTTGAGTATCAAGCAACTCACTCTGAGTTCGTGCAGCCAGTGGCGTCACCCAGGAAGGTTCTCGCTTGTCACAGTGAATTTTTCCATAAAAACAGTTTCACTCAAACCTTGTTTTTTTGTGATTGCCAATTTAAGAGAACTATGTTCAAATGTGAAATGTTGTTTCCTGTGGGGGAAAATCTGCAGAAACCGTGGTGATGTTGAACACAGCTCACAAGGACATCGCTATGGGAAAACTCAAATGTACAGTGGTTTTCTCTTTTCAAAGAAGGTGACATGTTGATTGATGACAAACCTCATTCTGGACATCCATCAACTTCCCGACTAGATGAAAATGTCGACCTGTAGTGCATTTAGAGTTCATTCCACCAAGTCAGACTGTTAATCAAACTTTCTATTTATAGGTTCTGAGATGATTGTGTTTAACAGTGTGCAACAAGGATTTCTACCCACAAAGACTGTGTTTACCAGTGGCAGACAGGGGACTGGTTTTGCCACCACAACAATGCACCCACTCATGCAGACATCTCAGTGTGTCTTTTTTGTGTGTGTGCAAAAACAGCATGCCTCTCTTGCCCCATGCACCTTACTCACCTGACCATGATTGTGTGACTTCTTCTTGTTTCCTTGACTGTAAGGGACATGAAAGGACAGCCGTTTGATGACTTAGAAGAGGTGAAGAAAAATTTGAGAGGTACTTCAGCCATCCAAACAGATGAGTTGGAAAAATGTATCCAAGAATGCAATCACAGATTTGAGAAATGGAGAGTATAATGGAGAGTATTTTGACAGTGATAAGGTTGTTTTGTAAAAAAAAAAATGAAAATACATAACTTTGAAAAGAATATTCCAGTTTTTTGGGAGTACTCCCTTGTATATTTCATTATGCTGACACACACTTAATAAATTAGTGTCTTGTAAGCATAAGTTATATATGTCCTGGAAACCAAAAGTATTGTGAGGCTTGCTTTATTGTGACAATTGCTTGATTTTGGTCCTCTGGACTGACTCTGCATTATCTCTGAGATATGTATGCCTCAATCTTGTTGTGGTAGTTACATAATCTCCTGTCAACTTGCAAAGGGGTAGAGTCAGGTCGCACCTTGATGACCTCATTTGGAGGCACGAAGGAGATAAATAGCTCACTGGAGGCCAGATACACACTCTCTCTGCTTCATTTTCCTGTTGATAAGACACATGAAGCTGCATTAATGCAGCCAAGGCCTGGAACTGGAGGAGCCATGTGGAGACCCAGGTCAGTACTGAGATGCTTCCACCACCACTGGATCTACAAGGATTTCTGCCCACTAACCTGTGATCTTCCTCATTCAGCATCATTGCATGGCTGCTTATCTAAAGTGGAATTGATGGACTAGTACTGACATATGGAGTAATATCAGACTTACGGACTTGATCTGGACTGGGCTGGGATGTTTTCTTAAGGTACAATTGCTCTTTGATATAAAGTTCTGTCTTACACATATGAGTGTCTATGAATTTGTTTCTCTAGTCTACCCCGGACTAACAAACTTGTTATGACTCATAATGGCATGCCTTCCACTTGACTTTCTCTTCTTCTTCCTGGACAGGATGGAGAACAAGCCCTGGAGGAGCCACTTCAGCCCATAAGTTGAACCCAAGGTACTGAGCAATCTGAAGAAAGACACTAGAGTTGGTACTAATGTATGTCACTGTTTTCGTGTTTTGTTTTGTTTTTCTCAGATTGTGACATGAGAGGAAAATTAAGCCTCTATTTTGTTGTAGCAATACTCAGTTCTCTGATATCACAACTGATCCTTTCTGGGTATTTTCACTAATTGAGCAGTGCCAGGTTTGTTTGTGCGGTTGCTTCCAGCAATATATAACCCAAGGGGGCTTATATTACCGAAGGGTGCAGAATGGCTTGGAGTAGCCAGTTACCAAGCTGTCTGGAATACATGGAGTGCTTAGAAATTGGACAGCCAGTCTCTCTTTGCTAATATCCAATGGCAATAAACAAAAGTAAAATTACTTAGGCACACTCTTGCTTCTGAGTCCGGCTTTGATGCTTTGTTAGGACAAGGGGCGTTTTCACTAAAGATTTAATTTTGCCCACTACTGCTGTAAAAGCCTCCTGGGGGTTCTACCTTGTGACCAATTCTACCTGTGAATTATTGGTTTTTCCAGTCTCTGTAATGAGAATGGGTGTGTTTCAGATCTAGTGATTTTTTTCCTTTTACCTTTTTGGACGGGTCTTTCCTTGGTCTTGGGCAGTTATTTCACAAGGATCAGTACTTCGCTAGTGACTCAAGGAGGGTCCTCTTAAAGCGCCTCAGTTATTGCTTTGAACAGCTCTCTCCTCTTGTGTACTCTGCCCTGCAAGCTCTAGATGTCATGGAGAGAAGAACTCTTCAAGGGATGTTGTTGTGAGGGCCCACAGAGCTGACTCCAACTCGTAGCAATTCCACGTACAGGCGAAGCAAAGCTCAGTCCTGCGCCATCCTGGCATTTGTTGTTTGTGCCCATTGGTGCACCCCCTGCGTCCATTCATCTCCTTGAGGGGCTTCATTTTTGGCATTGGCCTTTTCCTTTACCAAACATGATATCTTTTTCCAGGGACATGCATCTCTTGATATAATGTGCCCAATGTACACGAGATGAAGTCTCATCATTGTCGCTTTTAAGGACCATCCCACCTGTGTTTCTGCTAAGACAGATTTGTGTGTTCTGGAAGACCATGGAACCTTTAACATTCTTTGCTTATACCATGATTTGAATATATCATTTCTTCTCTGGCCTTCCTTCTTCGTTGTCTAGCTTGCACATGAGGTGATTAAAAATACCATGGTTTGTGTCACACACGCCTTAATGCTCTTAGACACTTTAAATGGGTCTTTGCAATAGATTTGCCCCAAATACTATGTCATTTGCAATTTTTTGCAATTTTTTTACTGCTGCTTCCATGAACATTGATTGTGAATACAAAGAAAATTAAATCCTAACAATTTCAGTCTTTTGTTTATCATAATGTTGTCTATTGCTACAGTTGTGTGGGCTTTGCTTTGTTTATAGTGAACTGTAATCACAGCGAAGGCTATTTTTAAAGATTTTTATTAGTTAGTGCTTTGTGTCCTCTTCACTCTCAGCAAGCAATATTGTGTCATTTTCACATCAGAAGATGGCGAGTCATCCTTAATGCTGCATTCTTCTGCATATAGTGCAGCTTCTTGGATGATTTGCTCAGACTGAGTCAGTACAATGAAAGAATACAACACTGGCACTCACCTTTTCTGATTTTAAACCATTCAGTATTTCCTTGTTATAGTCAAACAACTAGTTCCTGATCTGTATACAGGGTTCACATGAGCACAATGAAATTCCCATTCGTGTTAGACTTCTCCTGACTCATGTAGCTGCAGGGCCAATGAACCCCAAATTGGCAGGAAGATGATAGGCCCGGCTGCAGAGACAAATGAATCAGGCCAGGTTTGTGGCTTCGGAAGTGAATGAATCCAACATCAGCAAGTAAGATGGCAGGGTGCTGATGATGCCCAGAATCAGTAGGCATTCTTACCACAAGCTGCTGACTCAAGTCCAAAGAAATACAGGTTGATGAGATGGCTGCAGAATCCAGATCCAGCAAAAAATGAGCAACTTTCCCCACAAGGTCTAATTATGTTGGCAATAAGCCACACCCTCGCGAAGCTCATATCATGGGAGATTACAATGTTTTATTAGCCAAATCACAGATAATCATGGCCCAGCCAAACTGGCACAGAACCTTAAGTCTCACAACCAGGGTCTGAAGAGGAAACACTAGTACACAATGCCTACGTCACAAAAAAAGCAAGGTCTGAAATAAGTCACCTCAACTTTTACCCTGAGAAAAAATGCAAACAAAATTAAACCCAAATTAAGCAGAAGAAACTTAAAAGGTCAGATGACATGACAAGGGGAAAAGAAAACAATAAAGAAAAATGAACGAAATTAAAAGTGACTTTGAGAAGATTAGTACCATCTATAAACTTCTAGTTAGATATCACAGCAAAAAAGAGAGAAGACACTGATTTCCAATGAGAAGATTTCCATTGAGAAGACACAGATTTCCAATGACCACAGACAGTTAAAAAGATAATGATGGAATATTCTGAGCAGCTTTATAAAACTAAGTTTGACAACTTAGATGAAATGGAGCAATTCCTTGAGATATACAAAGGACCAAATTGCAGTCAAGAAGAAATTGCTAACCTGAAAATCCTTTTATCAACGAAATTAAATTTCAAATGAAAACATTTCTCCAGAATGAAAAATCTTTGTCCAAATGGCTTTACTGGTGAATCTTCAAACCAACCAAACTCACCGCCATTGAATCAATGCCAAATCAAAGACGCCCAAAAGCGCACAGTAGAACCACCCCTGTGATTTCTCAAAACTGGAAAATCTCTTTTCAGGAGTGAAAACCATCATCTTTTCCCCAAGGAGCAGCTGGTGCCCGACACATAACCACTATGCCACCAAGGCTCCTTTAGTGAATCCTACCAACCACAACCATTTAATGAACAAATTACATGAATTCTGTACACTTGGAAAACTGAAGAGGAGAAGCTATGTCCCAACTCATTGCATGGCACTGTGATTACCCTGACTCTAAAACCAGGCAGAATTATTTCAAGCAAAGGAAATTACGATAGACTAATATCTCTCATGGCCTAAGCACAATTTTAGCAATTCAAACTCAGCAATACATAAAAAGAAGAATGCGCCACAACAGGGTAGGGCTTATTCTACTAGTGAAAAACTGCCTTAACTGTTGAATGAACTGTTGAGCCAGTGTAATTCCATGGGTGAAGATAAAGCACTGGAGAAATATAGCCTCCCTTTCCTGGCTAAAGCTCTCAGCAAACTAGGAAAGAAAGGGGACAAGGGATCCAAACAAAAGACAAACTGCAAAAAACAAAGTAACTAATGTTATTTTAATGTTATTAATGACCAAATGTTTTCCCTGTTAAGATCAAGCACACGGCAATATGTCTGCTGTTAACACTTGTACTCAACTTAGTACTAGAGATTCAAGTCCGTACAATAAAACAAAGGGAAAAGCTTAATGGCAAACAGAATGTAAAACTCTTTACTTGTGTGATTGGGAAGAAAAGCCTAGGGAATCAACAAAACCAGGATAAGTGAGCTTAGTAGATAGCAATATAAAAACTCATTTTTACTTCACTAGAACAAAACAATTAAAATTTGAAATGATGATAAGAGTACCCACTTACAAAAACCTGAAAAACATCAAGCATGTTTGCTTGATATGTCAAAGATATATCAGACTTGTAAACTAAAAACTATATCTAACACTGCTGAATGAAATTTTAAGATAAATTAATGGAGCAATCTTCCACATATGTGGAACTCTCAGTATTATTAAAATGTCTATTTTCCCCAAAATTGATCTGTGGGTTTGACATCTATATTCATACCCTACCAGGGATTTTGGTTTAAAGTAAATAATTTTAAATTCATAACAAATGCAAAGGAAATAGAATAACTATTGGAAAAGAACAACAAGGTTGAAGGATTCACATTATGTGACTACAAGCCTTATGATAAATCTACAATGACTATGATAGTTTGGTGCTGAACTGCAGATAGACAAAAATATTAATGAAACAGTATAGAAATTATAGAAATAGATCATATATGTATGAAAAATGATTTTTAATAAAGTTTCCAAAATAAGTCAAAGAAATGGATATTCACATACAAAATAATGATTTGTCCCTTAGTCGTCCTGGGGATGTGGTGGGTCAGCAGTTCAAAACCACCAGCTACTCTGTGGGACAAAGATGAGACTTTCTTCTCCCATAAAGATTTATATTCCTGGAAACTCACAGCAGCGGTTCTGCTCTGTCCTATAAAATTGCTATGAGTCAATATCAACTTAATGACTGTGAGTTTTTTTAGACCTCATAATCTGAACAGAAATTAACTCCAGATGGATCATGAACCATATGTAAAACCTAAAACATCTAGAGGTAAAAAAAAGAATATTGTGCTTTTGGATTAGGCGTGATTTCTTAGATAAGAAACCAAGTAAATGATCCATGACCAATAAAAGAAAATAAAAAGGGTAAATTGGACTTCATAAAGAGATCAAACTTCTGCTTTTTGAAAAATATTGTCAAGAAAACCAAAAGAAGGGAGAAGTTGGTAGCTGATGACAAGTACAAGAAAGAAGTAAATGTTCTAATTGTGGAAATGATGGCACAACTCTTTTCAGTATGATTGGACTATTGAATTGTATGATATGTGAAATATACGCCAATAAACTCTTCCAAAAAAGAAAACCAAAAGTTTATCCCATAAATGATAAAGAGCTTGTATTAAGAATATATGAACTCTCAAAACATAGCAGTGAGAAAATAAGCATCCTACTTTTTAAATATACCAAAAATATGAGCATATACTTCATTAAAGAAGACATATGAATGATAAATAAACATAAATTGATGCTCAACATAATTTGACATTACAGAAATACACTTTAAAACCACAATGTGAAATTACTGTGCCTCCTTTAGGATGTCTAAAATTAAAAGGACTGACCATATTGAGTCTTGGTGAAAATATAGGAACGACAGACTTACACATTGCTGCTGAGAGTATAAAATATTTTAAATAATCTGGCAAATGTTTGGATTTTAAACATATATAGAAAGTTATTTCTGCCATGATCCATCAATTCATAGGTTTTTATTCATGAGAAATGAAACCCTATCCAAAAAGATTTCGCAAATGGCCATAGTAGATTTACTCAGAATTGCCAAAAGTGAAATAACCCCAACATCTATCAAGGAATACCTAGATAAGAATAATTTAATCTTAGTCAAAAAATGGAACCTAAAAGCCAAACAGGCGCTGTCAGTTGCTTCCGAGTGCATTCCATGAGGTTTCAGGGGCTGACCTGTTGGAGGAAGATCATCAGAACTTTCTTCTGAGGAGCCCCTGGGTGGATTTGAACTTCCAGTCTTCAGGTTAACTGCTAAATGTATTAACTGCTTATATTACCTAGGGACCCTGTTACTTAGCAATAAAAATCAATGAATTACTTTTACTTCAAGAAAATAGATAACTCTCAAAAGACACTGAGCAAATGAAGCTCATCTTGAAAAAAGAAATACTGCATTTCCAGGATCACGAAAAATAATCTAGGGTGTGAAAAACAGATCAAAGCTTGTCTGAGGCGGAATTTGGGGTAATAGTATAATTGGAAAGGGGCACAAATGAACTTTAGGGGGTAAAGGAAATGCTCTATATTTTGATTGAGATGGTAGTTATATTGTTGTGCATATGACTACATTGTTGTGCAATGACTAAACTCATTGACATATAGGAGGAGATTTCAAAGAGTTCATGGAGACATAGAAGTAAAAGATAGTGAGTGTGTTAGTCTGGGTAGACTAGAGAAGCAAATTCATAAACACGCATATGTGTATAAGAAAGAGCTTTATATTCAAGAGCAATTGAATATTGAGAAAACATCCCAGCCCAGTCCAGATCAAATCCAGAGTCTGATATTAGCCCATATGTCTGATACTAGTCTATAAGTTCCTCTTCAGACTCACAAAATGCATACAATGATGCTGAGTGCAGAAAGATCACAGCCCAGTGGGTGGAAAGTCTTGTGGATCTAGTGGCAGTAGAAGCATCAGCGCTGGGGTGGGTCTCTATGTGTCTCCTCCAGCTCCAAGGTTCTGGTTCCATTAATGTGTCTCCATGTGGCTTGTTGTCTGTAATGTCTCATAGGGAGTGAGGGTGTGTCTTAACTCCAGTGAGCTGTCTATCTCCTTAGGGCCTCCAAAAGAGGTCATCCAGCTGCGATCTGATTGACAGGCTAAATTTCATCCCTTAACTCTTGTCTCAAATTCACAACAGATTATGTAGCTACCACAGTGAGATTTTTCACTTACTTTTTGAGCCCCTTTGAGTAAATGGCATGGAAACTACATCTGATATCCTATGGCTACACGCAGGAGACAGGGAATCCAACTCCTCACCAGCCCAAGACATTGCCATGAGGCAGGTCAAACATGCCTCCACCTTCTATCCACCTTTGCTCTATTCTGACACCAATAATTCCTTCTATGAAAGTATTAACATTGAAGGGGGTTTATCAGGGAAGTTAACACGTTACTGGAGAAGACTATTGAAAGTACCCTGGACTGCTAAAAGGACATACTGATCTGTCTTGGAAAAAGTACGCCCAGAGTACTGTTCATGGACAAGGGTGATGATACGTTATCTTACGTACATACATACTGTGTTAAGCCAGGTTGGCTAGAAAAACAAATTCAGGGACACTCATATATGTATAAGAAAAAGCTTTATATCAAAGAGTAATTGTGTATTAAGAAAACATCCCAGCACAGTCCAGATCAAGTCCTTAAGTCCAATACTTGTTCATAAATTTGATACTAGTCCAGAAATCCCTCTTCATATTCCTGAAGCTACAAGCAATGATGCAAAACGCAGGAAGACGACAGTCTGGTGGGAAAAGCATCTTGTGGATCCAGTGTTGGATGGCACTTCTCCAGGGGTCTGGCAGGTCATTGAGTGGCTTGCCAGCAGGAAGGTGAAGGCAGAGAGAGAGGGAGGAAGTTTCCAGAATCCTCATGAGAAGGCCACGCCCACAAGGAGGTGTCATCAGCCTGTGAACTGATTGACAGGCTAGACTCCACCCCTACACTTATTTATCAAGTTGACATGAAATCATGTAACTACCACACGTACTTTGGATACATTGTCAGGAGAGACTATCCCTGGAGAGAGATGTCATGTTTGATTAAGTAACAGGGCAGCAAAAAAGAGGACGTCCCTCAATGAGATGCATTGGCCCAGTGGCTGCCATGATGGGCTCAAGCAAGGGCACAATTGTGGCTGCCAAGCAAGGGCACAATTGTGAGGATGGCACAGAACTGGACAGATGTATTGTGCACGGGGTTGTTATGAGCTTGAACTGACTCAATGGCACTTAACAACAACAACAACATAGTTCAATAAAGTTAACTGACAATGGAGGGCAATAAGCACAGAGAAATTATTACTGAAGAATCTTGCAAGGGTTTCTTAGAAGAATTTTATGGAATTCAGCTACTAAAGCCCTAAAAAAAGCTAAATTTCATTCCAAATCTCCGTCTGAAATTGAGAAAAACTCTCAGAAGCGATTCCAAACTTCCTAAGAGATTTTATTTAAGGAAGGTGAAGTGTTAGAAAGTTTTGTGTATTTATTTGATTGCTTCATATCAAAATCACCTTCTAAAAAGCATAAAGAAAATCAGCTAACCTTACTGCTGACTACTTCTTCCAACTTCCTGGTCCTTGACGTTGTTCACTGCAGTAATGGCATAAAGCATGACTGGTGGTTGGACTCGGAAATTATGCAGGGACCTCCCTTACTTTTCAATGTACTTTGATGCTTTCCTGATGAATGTCTTTTGAAAATGAATGTGATCAAAACAAATGATTTTCACAAGAAAGCTTGAGGGCAGAGCCTACCAATATAATTCATGCAAAATCCTCTTGGGAGCTTGCCTTGGCATGCAGAGATGGAAACCCCCCGTATTTTTCACTACCCCCAAACAGGCCATTTCTCTGAACACTTGTGCTAAAGGAATAAAGACAAACGGCCATAAAGCAGATTTTCTAAGAGCTTTAGATCATGCTTATCATTGTAGTGGGCAAAGCTACTCTAGTCGCCCAATTTCCCTGTCTTCCAAGAGAGGACCAGATGCCCTCTTTTTGTGGCAAGTGTGTTTGTTTTTATTTATTTTTTACTATAATTAACATATCATACCATTTAATAACTCAGTCATATTATGAAGGGCTGTGCAATCATCACCACAATGATCTTTGGAACCTTTTCCTTGTAACCACTGATGTTGATTTCCTGCACCCTCCCCTGCTAAAAGGACAAACCAATCTGTATTGGAAGAAGTAAGACCAGCGTCCTCCTTAGAGGCAAGGATAGTAAGACTTCATCTTACATACTTTGGATATATTATCAGGAGAGACAAGTCCCTGGAGAAGGACATCATGTTGGGTACAGTGGAGGGGAGGGGAGAAAGAGATGGATTGACACAGTGGCTGCGTCAATGAGCTATGGCATAGGATCAATTGTGAGGGTGGTGCAGGACAGTGCCGTGTTTCATTGTGCTATCCATAGGGTCGTTATGGGCTAGAGCAGACTCAATGGCATTGAACAACAACAACAATAACAGCCCCTTCCATGTCCCCAAGCAACCATCAACCCAGCTACTATCATGGCAATTCCAGTCATCCCAGTGTCCCCAAACAGACAATCATACAAAACAACAACCAGAGCCCCATCAACAATGTTGGTATAAACCGAGACAGACCTCAATCTAAGAAAGCAGAGAATATTAAAAAATTTAGAATAAATTCACATGGGTTCCAGAGGAAGAACAAATTACAAGGTGTTATTCCAGCCTCAGCACACCTGCTAAAATCCACTTTACAATGCTCTTTGTCTGATATCAGGACTGTTAACGTTCCTAGCCTATATGTAGCGGGGAAACATCAGGGACTCAATCTATGGAGGCACCCTGCAAGTGGATTTTGAGTTTCCACTATCATCCATAGCTTTCCAAACTCTCTTTGTTTTTAAATGTTGTCGTCCCATGCCATCGGGGAGGTTCCGACTCATAGCAACACTAAGAACAACAGAACAAAAGTCTGCCGGGCTCTGCGCCACCCCCTTCATTGCAGCCACTGTGCCAATCCGTCTCGCTGAGGAGTCCACAGTTGCAGTCTCTGAGACTCCTAGGGGCAGTCCTACCTTCCGAAATCAACTTGATGGCAGTGAGTATTTAAGTATTGAGAAAATCAACTTGATGGCAGTGAGTCTTTAAGTCTTGAGAAAATATGTATTTTTTTCTTCATTACAATTGGAAGGCAAAACAGTACCCCATTCAAAGTCAAATTTGACTACAGGTCTACGGTATATTGGGCCTATAAAATACATCTTAAGTGGGAGAAATTAGGGGTTGAAGCTGGTAGCAGAAGAGGTTCAAGAGGGAGGTACGTATGAGCTGCATACAGTGTGATGTCAAGTGCCCTTCTACTGCAGGGCAAATGCCCATCCCACCCAGCCACGCCTAGGCTGACTGCTGCCCAAGATCTGCTGGCCCTCATAGATGCCTAACTTTGCAAGTCTGGGTTTATAGTTTATCACACTTTTTAGCACATGTTCATAGATTCCAGAGGGTAGCAAGATGGTTAAGCATGCGGCTGCTCACCCAAAGGTTGGCAGTTTGAATTTAACAGCAGTTTCATGAGAGAGAAAAACAAAGCGAAAGCTGATAATCTGCTTCCCTAAAGGTTACAGCCTCAGATACCCTGGGGCAGTTCTACTCTGATGTTGGGTCACTGTGCATTGGAATCAACCGCACCTAACACCAACGTAGTTTCCTATAGTGCCAACGCAGGGCACCCCAGAGACACTGTCATCTGAGTGAGAGCTTGTGGGTGCTTTAGTAGAGTGGGCCCATTAGGAGTCTGATTGCTGCTGCTGATGGTCATCAAGCCGGTTCTGACTCAGAGCAAACTCGTGGATACAGAGACGTTCTCCAAGGCTTTTGAAGGCTGAAACCTTCCAGAAGCACAGTGTTAATAGCCCAGTCTTTCAAGGTACCCAGATGGGGTCTGCCTCTTCTCTACGGGCTGCCAGAGCGCAGCCACAAGCTTCGGGGGGAACGCAAGCTACTGCCAATATGTCATCACATAATACATGGCTGCTTCAATGCCAGGAGGTGTTTGTTTATTCGAAGATACAAATGATAAGGCAATAAGGAAGGGTTAGGAGGCAGGGGCTAGATTGAGGGAGAAACAGATTCCGTTTCCATCCTGTCTCTGCTATGTTATATCTGTGCTGCTGCTGCTGTTACTGGTGGGTGGCAAGCAGTCACCTCTGAAACACCATGACCTTATGTACAGCAGAGCAAAATACTGTCCTGTGCCATTCTAGAAGGTATTGTTATGCTGGATCTAACTGCTGAAGCCACTTTGTCAGTCCACCTCACCAAGGATCTTCTTTTTTGCTGCCCTTCTACTTTCCCAAATGTGATAGTTAGGTTCTTTGTGCCACATAGCACCTGTAAGAAGCTATCAGTGGCGTTTAGCCTGTCAATCAGGTTGCAACTTGATGACCTCTACTGGAGGTGCCACCAAGATCAATGGCTCTCTGGAGGCAGGTCTCTCTCTCTCTCTCTCTCTCTCTCTCTGGTGGTCAGACCAGCGTGCTGTCTGATTGACTTGCCCTGCCTCACCTGTGTGCTGCGCTACCTGTAGACCTTGCAGTGATCTGCTCCCCAAGGGTGAGTCCGGTATATCACATTGCTATGCCATGCTGTTCCACACTGCTCCACCCTGCAGCTGTCTGCTGTCAGTGGGCCGAATCCACTTGTGTTGACATCACTCCAGACATCACATCTCCAGCCAGTCACTTGGCATTGCTACACCATGAGGCTCCAGCATGGCCTGCCTTGCTGCACTGCGCTACTGGCTGCTGCCATCTTCCTACTGTCTGCTTCCTTAACCTTGGGCTAGTGAGTTGGAAGGACCTTCAGTAACCTTCTGCCTGGAGGGGCTCAGCTTCTGGTACTTGAATACCTGACAATGTTCTGCTGCTTTTCATCAGGTCTCCAGGGACGAATTCCTCAGAAATGGACAGTCTACCCTTTCTATTAAAAGCGGTGGGTGGGGTTAAATTTTTCAATTGTCCTTTTTAAATGTTTTTCACTACACATGCATCTCCTAAAGCTTGTACATGTGCTTCAGCTCATTGGCTTGGAAGGAGTAGAAATCCCATGTTCCAGGGAATGAGCATGGGACAGACAAATGCTGGTATGATGGCAGACTTCAGAGATGGCTGATTGTGTCATCCATGACAGCTTACTCCCCCACCCCCACCCCCCACACACACACACTCCAAATTGTTCCAAGTGTACTGGAAACACCTAATTGGGCCCCTTCTGGTAAAGCTATTTTTAATAAATGCAATAAGATAGTTGTTAGTCTCCATCTAGGCAATTCACAATGACCCCTCACCCCCGCACCCCCCACCCCCCTACGCAGAGCGTTTCAAAGCAGTGACTTTCAGAAGCTGGTTGCCAGCTCTGTCTTGGGAGACTCTTTCGGGTGGGTGAGAACTGCCAATTTTTCATCTAATAGTTGAGTGCTTTAGCTGGTTACTCCATGCAGTGACTTGGTGATAAAATGACATGTTTTATATTTCATAGTATTCTTCAGAGAGCAAGGCATTCCTTCAAGGTTACCTCGACCTTGAGGGCTCTGGCTCTTCAACTTCTCTGGGAATTTCAAATCTAGAACTAAACCTAATGCCATCATAGCAACCCCAGAGGACGGAGTAGAACCTTCTCTTTGCAGCGGTTGGTGGATTCAATGCACCACGCTGCGAGTGCTCCTCTCCATTCTAGAGGAGGAGGGAAAAGCTGACTTGTTCCCCATGTGCCCCTCCTCCCATCACGGCTTAGGAAAAACACTCGAAGTCATCGAGCCCGCAACTGTGAATACAGACATTTGTAAAAATGATACACCTTTCGCAATGGTTAGAAAATATAAGGATCATGTATCGGCCCGCGCCTGGCATTTACTAGATGGTTCAACCAACCATCTAAACTAAGATAAGAGCGTGACCACTGGACACAGCGTGTGGGCAGCTGGGCGTGCCACACTTCAGTGTGCACAGCAATCCTCGGTGGCCCCAGGACAAGTGGTTTCTGATTCTGTAGGCCTGGGTTGGAGCCTGAGTTCCCAGAGACTGCTGATGCTACTCACCTGTCGAGGCAGAGCATCACATGTCTTGCAGGTATGGCAGGTGGCCTGGGCACCATCTGAAGGATGGCTGAGAACTACTTATTAACCAGTAGAGGGTCTACTGCCAGCAGAAAGTTAACGCTAATACATCTGCATCTGAGAGCCTCCCTGAGTCAAAACAAACTGTCATCTTGTGCTGCTGAGTGTAAACAGAGAAGGAGGGGAGAGATAAGTTTGAGCATATCAGAGACCAATTTTCATCCATAAAGAAGCAAGGAGCATGCAGTTGTCATTGTCATTTGCATCACAGTGAAGTCAGTAAAAGGTAAGCAAAGGTGGAGCTGATATCATGAGCATCTGACTTGCCCTTGGAAGGGGGCACAGTTTCAGTGCTGCCAGAAGTGTCTTCCTCTTGTCTGCAGACCATATTTTGGTACCAAACAAATCCGAAAGTCGGTTGCCATTGAGTTGATTCAACCAAGAACCATTCCATGTGTCAGAGGAAAACTGCGTCTTGTAGCGTTTTTCAAAGGCTGGGGAGGGGGGCGCGGTTGGAAGCACCTCACAAGGCCCTTCTTCTGAGGCTGCTCTGGGAAGACTCCAGTCTCAAGCCTTTTCATTAGCAGATGAGTGGGTTAGCCATTCACAGCACCCAGATACAATAAGGAACTAGACCATAGTCTACAGCAACAGCCTGGGCGGTGAGGGCTGGACTTGGTCAACCAGTCCCTGGAAACAGAGAATGTAGGATGCATTTGAGGAAAAAGCAAGGAGTAAGGACACATTTCTTATTTGGGAGTGCTTCTGTCTTTTACAGCTTCAATCTTGAGCTCCTTCAGGCCAATTGTTTCCTTTTCTCTTCTGTTAAGTTGGTGGATTAGGCTGAGTTCTCTAGAGAAGCAAAACTAGGACAGTTAGAAATGAATATAAGAAGAGACATTATATTGTGAAAGGGAATTATAACAGGTAAGCAGACCACATAATTATGCAGAAGGAACTCGGCCCGGCTGACTTTTGTAGGTCAGTTAATATACTAAAAGCCTTCGTCTCATGTGGCTGCCAGGCCCAGGGACCAAAGAAGCAGGAGGTAGCAGGGGAGGTGTGGTGACGTGTAGCAGAAGCCGATAGTGTGGTGGATGAAGCAACTCACAGTAGAACTTCCCAGTGTGCTGATGGTAGGTGGCTGAATCAGGCAGCACAGCAGTCCTATCAGGAAGGGCAGAGCAAAAGGAGTGGCCAGGCCTCCACAGCACCTTCTTATATCTAGGCCACACCTCCAACGATGTCACGAGGTGACAACCATGTTGGCACAAGAAAACCCAACCTATGTTGGCACAAGAAAACCAGGTTGGCACAAGAAAACCCACTTGGGCTCATATTCGAGAGGTTGTAATACCCAGCAATTTCTCTGCAGGTTTCCCCAGTGCTCTCTCTGCATCACTGACGTTAGTGGGGCTTCTGAGCCTTGACTACGTTGTCTGTGGGACCTATGAGTGGCATTCAAAATTCCATTACCTTTTAAACCCATCTTTCTTTGGGCTCTTGAAGCCCCCTCATTCTGCTCAAGAAGTAAACAGCCTCATCAGGCACTTACTGTGCACCAGACCCTGTGCTTGTTGCTTTACATATGTTCACACGCTCATTCTTCACTTTCCAAATGTGGCCATTGATACTTAAATGGTAATTGAAGAGAATCCTGTAGATAAAAATCGGTCTTGGAAGAAGGACAGACAGAATGCTGCTTAGAAGGGAAGACGGCCAGACTTCCTCACACATACTTTGTGCATATTCTTGGGAGGGCTCAGTGCCTGGAGAAAGACATACGCTTAGAGTGTTAGCAGGGTGACTAGAGAAACAAATCAAGTGACACACATACATGTGTAACTGAGAGCTTTATATCAAAAAGTAGTTATATATCAGGAAAGCAATCCTGTGTTAGGCAAGGTTCCCTAGAGAAACAAAACCAGGACACTTATGATTATAAATAGATAGATTTATACAGCATGAAAGAATATAACAGCTAATTAGTCCACACAGCAGTACAGGGGGCTCAGTTCAATTCATTTCCATGGAACAGTTAATATACTGAAAGTCCTTCAACTCATGAGGGTTGCCGGGTCCAAGGTCAGGGGAGCAGACAGCCGAGTCTTCCCTCAGGCAATGCAGGCAGAGTCCGCCCACAGGCAGTCCGCAACAGGGCAGGTCACCAACAGTCAGCAGGCCCAGATGGGATATCAAGCTCAAGCAATGCAGCACAACAGGATCCACCAGCCTCAAGCTCAAACGATGTACACACCAGCAGCATGGCGAAGCAGGTCTCAAAGGAACCTCAAGGTCTAGTGACAAGATCCATGGGTTGGTTGTCCCACAGGTGGTATAGCTCACAAGTTGAGGCAGAGAACTCTCTAAAGAAGCCACACACTGGTCTCAGCTCATCCCACAGACAAGCTTTGAATCCACGAGGCTTGGGGACTTGTGGAATAGTGAATTACGTAATATGCCTTTCTAGCCACAGTCTTTCTAACTCCCGAGAAATGACTGGGTGGGACTGTACAAATGAGGTCCTTGTGGCTCACCAATGAGACAGGACAGCTTGATGTGAATGAGGGACATGTTATCTCTGTGAGGGTTGTTGTTGGGCGCCATTTGTTGACTTGTCTCTGACTCATGGCAGCCCTATGGACAGCAGAATGAAACCCTGTCAGCTCCTGTGCCATCCGCACAATCATCCCCCTGTCTGAGCCCAATGTGAGTATAGAACTACACAAAGAATGCCTGTGAAAGGCCAAGAGTCAGGAATTGGTTAGTTTTACCATCCTGATAGTCTGAGATGAGCCATCCCAGAGGTAGAAAGGGGCAGCTCATGACCACTAAGAAAGAAGAGCCAGGAGTGGAACGTGTCCTTTGGACCCAGAATCCTTGTGTTGAGAGGCTCCTAGTCAGAAGAGACAGGCATGGAGATGCTGGATACAGACCTGGTGATGCTGGCGACAGACCTGGTGATGCTGGCGATGTGGACAGAGTGTGGTTGGCTTCCTAGCCTATATAACAAGAGCTGAGCTCTTCCAGGCAGAAGGCTTACTGGTGACTGTGGTGCCTTTGGGCACTTGTTGGTGGGGCTCGAAGAGTTTTGTAATACTTACCAAGCAGGGTGCAGTAGCAGAAGGCCCCAAGCAAGGCCCATTAGCAGAGGTCAAGAAGAAGTGCTATCCTAAAGTTTCCTCATCCTGAACCTGTTACTTCCCAGAAATGTAATCTCTCACTTTGATAACTAAGGTGGGTCTGACCCAAGTCATGGTATTTTCAATGGTCTCATATGCATGTAGAAGTTGAACAATGAATAAAGAAGAATTGGTAACCGATGCCTTTCAATTGTGATATTGGTGAAGAATATTAAATATACCAGTGGTCAGCATATTGGAGCTGTGAATCACAAGCGGCTCTTTTGGTGCGTGCATGTGGCTCTGAAGTTAAAAAAAATTTCTTTTGAAGTGAAAATTTTAAAGAATGTTCTTCAGATTATGGTGATTTCATTTGTTTATAAAAATATATTTATAACTTACAAATAATTTTTAAATTGTGAGGGGCAGAATTGGCTGTTCTGTCTCAAAAGTTTGCCGGCCCCTGAAATATGCCATGGATTGCCAGAAGAACCAACCGATTTGTCTTGGAAGAAGAATAGCCAGGCTGTTCCTTACAAGTGGGAATAGCAAGACTTCCTCTCACTTACTGTGCCCACACCGTCAGGAGGGAGCAACAACCAAACCTAACTCACTGCCAGTAAGTCGATTCCAACCCTAGTGACGCCCTGGGGCACCGCGGACCTGGGTTTCTGAGCCTGCATCTCTGGACAGGGGCAGAAAGCCTGGATGAGGAGATGGATCGTCATGGTGACAACAGCTATCGGAGTGAGGGCAGCGCACGACTGGGCGGTGTTTCGTTCTGTGGCAGGTGAGGTGGTTTTAAGTCGGAACTGACTTGGCGGCAGCTAAAAACAACTTCCCCAATAAACCCCATCCTGGTGAGTGCTGTGTGCCATCGTGGCAAGCGCACTAACCCCGCGGAGAGGCAGAGCGTGCTGTGACAGGGACCAGCTGATGTGGTTGGAGAGAGGAGGCTGACCTCTCTGACCTTGCGCCCCACCTCATAGGAATCAGCTTGGGACTGTTAATCTCGATTTTCCTTCCTTCCTTTGAAGCCAGCAGAGGCCAGAGACCTCCTCCATGCCTTTACTTCTTGTTAAAAAATCATTTTATTGGGGGTTCATACAACTCTTATCACAATCCATCCATACATACATCGTGTCAAGCACATTTGTACATTTGTTGTCATCATCATTTTCAAAACATTTTCTTTCTACTTGAGCCCTTCGTATCAGCTTCTCATTTCCCCCCTCCCTCCCCCACCTTCCCTCATGAACCCTTGAGAATTTATAAATTATTATTATCATTTTCATGTCTTACACTGACCGATGTCTTCCTTCACCCACTTTTCTGTTGTCCATCCCCCTGGGAAGGGGTTATAGGTAGATCATTGTGATTGGTTTCCCCTTTCTCCCCCCACCTTCCTCTTACACTCCTAGTATGGCTACTCTCATTATTAGTCCTGAGGGGTTTATAGGTCCTGGATTCCCTGTGTTTCCAGCTCTCATCTATACCCATACACATGCTCTGTTCTAGCCAGATTTGTAAGGTAGAATTGGGATCGTGATAGTGAGTGGGAGGAAGCATTAAAGAACTAGAGGAAAGTTGTATGTTTCAATAATACTATACTGCACCCTGACTGGCTCATCTCCTCCCCACGACACTTCTGTAAGGAGATGTCCAATTGTCTACAGATGGGCTTTGGGTCTCCACTCCTCGTTCCTCCTCATTAACATTGATAGGAATTTTGTTCTGGGTCTTTGATGCCTGATACCTGATGCTATTGACACCTCATGAGCACACAGGCTGGTGTGTTTCTTCCATGTTGACTTTGTTGCTTTTCAGCTAGATGGCCACTTGTTTATCTCCAAGCCTTAAAGACCCCAGGTGCAATATAGCCAGACACCATCACCTTTCTTCACCACATTTGCTTATGCACCTGCTTTGTCTTCAGTGATCATGTTGGGAAGGTGAGCCAGGTTAATAGAACAAAGTGTTCTTGCGTTGAGGGAGTACTTGAGTAGAGACCCAATGTCTATCTGCTACCTTAATACTAAACCTATATATATATCTAAGGGCCAAATATAGGTTTATTCCCTTATAACAGTTCTTAGCATCTTTGGTGTTTTTGTGTCTGACCTAGGCTAGGTTGGAAGGTACACAAAAATACACAAGGTACTGCAACATTGTACTCAAATATATTAAGTATCGTGAATGATGGCAAGTGCTGGGAAACATGGCATTCTCCTGTCCATGGGGTCACTATGAGTCAGACTGATGCCAGGGCAGCTACAATAACAACAATGAAACTTGAAAGTCTCTCACCATAACGGCAGCTATGTCTGGGCTTATGCATGCGTGTTTTCATTCCTAATTAATAAACTCCCCCCTACCACATGCCAGACACTGCTCCAGGGGCTGGTATTAAATGACACACCTGTATGTAGGTTGTCAGTGTAACAAAAGTTCTTAAAACCATTCCTGCACGTAGATATTGAAATGATTGCCACAGTCCAGATACCACATCCATATCAGCACCTTCTAGAGAGAAGAAGCTT
>NW_022111320.1:3061653-3065137 GCF_000313985.2 Echinops telfairi | reverse complement strand
GTCCCTTGGAAAAGCTCCATCCTCAAATGCCCTTCCCTCGACCAGCGATTTGTTGAATGTTTGCAAAGCTGACTAAGAGTGTTTTATGCTAATTGGCTTATCTGACATCTCTTTATCATGTGAAATTAATAGACAGCCTAGTAGATACAAGGTTAATGGAATATCTTCTCCACCTCAGATGTGCAATTTGGAGTTTTCCCCCAAATGCCACTTTCATCTTTATGTAAGTGGTTGTATCTATAAAGCCTTCTAAGAAAGGCACGCTGTCTAATCCCATCAACCCCCTGGTGAAATGCCCCAGAGGGAAATCGTTGCACTGTCACTGTAGACGCTGTTCTGCTCTTGGCATGCATGCTTCTAAATGCCCAACAGATATGATTTCCTCTTAGTGTGACAGGGAGGCAGCAGCCTAGTGTGCCAAATGCCACGCAACAGCCGGCCCCATGGTAACCCTCCTGCTTGTCCAGCCCTTTGGGCTGGTGCCATCTGGGAAACGGTCAATTTAGTGTGAGGTAGCTCAAATGTCACCTTAAAAGACAATGGAGTGGGGCCCAGCTTCTCCCTCTCTGGGATTAGAGGGTGAGTAGGAGACGCAAGGAAAGGAGGTAGGAAAATGTTATAAAGGTAGACTTTTGTTCCTGGACGCAGGTGTTCTGGATTGAATGGTGCCCCGTGAAAGATATGTTGAAGTCTTACTGGTAGCCATTGAGTTTAAGGGCCACCAGTTGCCAAGGCGTCCACTCCAGGTCATGGGACTGTGTGTGCTCTGGAAGTGACTACGTGTTACTCATCTAGGGACAAGAAGCTTGGAATAGAGCTACCTGGCCAACCAGCCAGAAAAGAGCTATAGTGTGCCCCAACAGAAGGTGGAAGTTATCAAACAATGTAACCAATATCACCTGCGAGAAAAACAGGGCTATAGCAAGTACACCAACAGAGAGCTTCCAAAATCCAGCTGGATTCAGAAGGGGACCTGGCACGAGGAATGCATTGCTGACATCAGATGGATCTCAGGTAAAAGCAGAGAAGGCCAAATGATGTTTAAAATTCACAAGCTCACTGCTACCAAGTCGATGCTGACACGCAGTAACTTTATAAAAGGGAATAGAACTGGAAATATTTACTAGAGTATAAAGCCTCGTCTTTCTCCCACAGAGTGGCTGGTGATTGCCAACTGTTTGGATTGCAGTTAGCTTTCCAAGTCTGTAAATCTTTACTAGAGTACACAGCCTTACCTTTCTCCCATCGAGTGGCCGGTGGTGTCCAACTGGTTGGGTTGCTTACTGCAACACCCCTTACTGCCATCTAGCCAATTCTGACTCATAGACTCTGTAAATGTATTTGACTGTGTGGGTCACAACAAATTATAGATAATATTTTGAAGAATGGGAATTCCAGAAAAGTTCATGAACATTTGTTCACATAGGAAATGTGTACTTGGGCCAAAACTCAGAACAAAAGAATACTGCATAATTTAAAATGAGGAAAGTTGAGTGCCAGGGTTATATCCTTTCACCATACTTATTCAAACTATATGCTGATCAAATGATGTGAGCAACTGGCCTATTTGAAGAACAGGACATCAGGATTAGAGGAAGGCTCACTAACAGCTTGTGATGTGCAGATGACACACTTTGCTTGCTGAAAGCAAGGGTGACTTGAAGAATTTGCAAAAGAAAATCAAAGGCCACAACTTTCAGTAGGGATTTCAGCTCAATGTCAAGAAATCCAAAATATTCTCAACTGGCCCAATAGACACTAGCACAATGAATGGAGAAGAGATTGAAGTTGTCATGGATTTCATTTTGCTTGGATCCACAATAATGGCTCTTAGAAGTAGACGTCAAGAAATCGAATGATGTATTGCATTGTCACATCTGCTGCACAAGACCTTTTCAAAAGTGTTGAAGAGCAAGGCTGTCATGCTGAGGACTAAGGTGTGCCTAATTCAGCCATAGTACTTGCAATCATCTGAGATGCATGTGAATGTTGGAAAATAAATAAAGAAGATTGCAGAAGAATGGATATCTTTGAATTTTGGTGTTGGTAAAGAATACCAAAGTACCATTGGTGAAGAAGTCAACTTTCCATTGACTACCAGAAGAGTGAAAATAAATGGGTATTGGAAAAAGTACAGCCAAGTACATGTTTCTTACATATGAGAATTACTTTGCCTCATATACTTTGGGCATGTTATTCAGAGTGACCAGTCCCTTAAAAATGACATCATGCTTGGCAAAGTGAAAAAGAGAGAGAGAGAGAAACTCTCAAGGACAATGGCTGCAACAATGGGCTCAAACACAACAATTGTGAGGATGGTGCAAGACTGGGCAGTTTCCTTCTGTTGTACACAGGGACACTCTGAGTCAGAACCAGCTGGATGGAAACTAACAACAGCTATTGTCTTTGCAACTACTATGAAATGAGTGAGCCAGTTGACGCAGATTCCTTCTTTCCTGGTGGGTCTGGGTAGTAAAGATAAGGGGAGATGCTGGTGGGATTTTATGATTCAGTTAACAGAGTTTTCAGTTAACAGTGATTGCAAAAATTTGGACTCTAACTTAGGAATTGGACAATTTTGTCATCCTGCTGGATATCAGATGAGCCATCTCAGAAGCACCAAAGGGCGCTCTCACTGTCAGCAAGAAAGAAGAGCCAGGAGTAGAGTGCATGTTGGACACCAACCATCCTTGCGTGCTGAACCTCTAGAGCCAGAGGACAGAAAGCCTTAACATCAGGGAGATCCAAAGGAATGATGGCTGCAGAAGCAAGGGCCACATCATGCCCAGTGGGAGACTTCCAGGCTCGTGGAGGCAGTAAAGCTGAATGCCCTCAGGTAGGAGGCTTGCTTTCAAAGTGAAATGCTTGTAAGAGACACTTAATGGAGTCCTCTAGATTTGCTTACCTAGGAATATAAAGTTGAGTGCCTTCACACTGAGGCTTATGGCAGAGTAGAGTGCCCTTTGGGGATTTATTGGCAATGCTAAAAGTCCTGTTGTAACACTGTCTAAGCAGGGCTGTGGTGAAGGGGCTATCTAGCTGAGAAACTGAGGACCAAAGAGAGGCATGCCTATGGGCATGGGTGGAGAAGAGGTGCTCCCGAGCAGAAGATTCTGAGCGTTTCTGATCTTGAATTGTAATCTGTTAACTTCCCTAATGAACCCCTTCATTTTGAGAACAGGCTATGAGTTCTGTGTGGCAATTGCACGAAATTATTAAACTCAGAAGCAGAGTGCCTTGGGAGGGTCAACTGGTGGGGAAGCTAGAGGGCGGAGGCCTGTTTCCCCTCTGCCTCAAAGGAATTGACCTTGGGCTGATGTGAGTTTGATTCTCCTTCCGCCTTATAAAGTTAGAGCAAGTATGATGCCGCTCCCACACCCTTCTTACCATAAGTATGTGCTAGTCGTTTTATGAAACTGCCAAACTGTTCACGTTTTTCCCTTAAAGAAGTCACAAAGATATTTTCTTACTGGTGTTTTTTTTT
>NW_022111320.1:3045198-3060443 GCF_000313985.2 Echinops telfairi | reverse complement strand
TATGGTTTTGATATCTGTAGCTTTATAACTTTAAGAATCGGGTAGTTTTAGTCCTCCAATCTAGGTCTTACAGAGCTTTGTTTTTGTTTTACTCTTCTATTTCGTTTGCATTTCTGTATGGATTTTTAAATCTGTCTGTAAATCTCTACCCCCCAAGAAAACCTTCATGGATTTTGATTAAGATTGAATTGAATTTACAGCTCAAGTTGGAATTAATGTCTTATCCAGGTTGACTATCCCAACCTATTGACCAAGAATTTCCCTGCACTTACTTAAGTCTTCTTTAATTCCTCTAAGCCAGCGGTTCTCAACCTGTGGGTTGAGACCCCTTTGAGGGTCAAACGACCCTTTCACAGGGGTCACCTGATTCATAACATTAGCAAAATTATAATTATGAAGTAGCAGCGAAAATAATTTTATGTTTGGGGGGGCGGTCACCACAACATGAGGAACTGTATTAAAGGGTCATGGCATTAGGAAGGTTGAGAACCACTGCTCTAAGCAGTATTTTATAATTTTCAGTGTAAGGGTCTTTCACACTTCTTGTCAAATTGGTTCATAAGTATTTCATATGTTTGATGCTATTTTAAATGTTTAAAAAACTTTTAAATGTGCTATTGCTTATTACTAGTATATTTAGATAAAATTGATTTTGCATATTTATCTTGAATCTAGCAACCTTGCAAACATTATTATCTATTGAGGATATTTACATATTTAAAAATTCATATATTTACTTATGTAGTTACCATTGCTGGTGCCCTTCACCCCTTAGTGTTAATTCAGATTTCCGTTTCACTTAATTTTTCTTTTGCTTGAGAACTGCTGTTAGCATTTCTTATAGTACAAATCTGTTGGTGGTAGATTTATTCAGCTTTTGTATGTCTGAAAAATGATTTTGCCTGCATGTCTGAAAGATATTTTTACTGCTTGTAGATTTTTTTGGTGGACAACTAGTTTGAATTGATTATTTTTTTCTTCTATTTTTCTCCTTGGATTTTAATTTTTTTAAAAATATTATAACTATAAGGATTTTATTGAATTGAATTTTATCTTTTGGATACAAGCTCATTTGTTTTCCTATAAATATTTTTGTGCTTAGTTATTTGGAAAAGGCTCAGCCATTCAGGTCTCACTTTTATCATTTATTAAGTGGAAGCAGGACTGTCTACAGCTAGTAATTCCTGCTATGAAGGCAAGAGCCTTCTGTATATTCTGTCCAGTGGTCCATGAATCACACGGCTTTCTCATTTGGCCAATGTGTACAGGCACTAATTCCAGGTATACAGTCATTTTGGATAGGCCTTTCTTTGCGGCCTTGAGTAGTTCCATCATTCACATGTGCTTACCAGGGCATAGTTGAATATTCAAGAAGGACTCTTGACAAGTCTTTGGGTCATTCTCTGTGCAATTCTCTCCTCTCTGACTCTCTATACTTCTCACTCTGCATGTCAATTCACCATTCAATCCACTTGACTGCCCTTGGATTTGCCTTTCAATAATATGACATGTAAACTCTAAAGAAATAAGATGGGACACTTGTATGTCTCATTACATTTATTTGCTGTATTTTAGGGATTACTATCTTTTATCCTCTGATGTCAGTTACAAACCATTTTCTGACATGGTTTTCATAACTGGACATCAGGAGATAAAAGAATAGTTTTGCTAGTTTTTGGTTATTTCTGGTGTAGGATAAATCTGGTTCTTGTTACTCTTTCTCTTGGCTAGAAGTGGAAAGCTGGTTAATTCCCATTTTGTTAACATCCATGAAAAGTCCATTTAAAATGTGGACTGAAGTCACTTTGAATTCTTAATATTATTAAGAAAATATGGACAATATTATAATGTTGAGTCTTCTGTTAATGTTTTAATATTTATAAACAATTTTATTATTTTTATCCACACAAATCTTGTACATAGTTTATTTGTTTTTATTTTTTATCTTTTCCTGCTCCTGCAAAAGCTATCTTTTAAAAATTAAAAAATGTATGTCTACATTTTGTAGCTAGTATTTGGAATTAACTGATTCATATGCATTGATTTATATCTAGCAACCATGCTGAACTCTCTGATGAATTCTAATACCTTATCTGTCAGTGAATGTAGATTTCACATGTAGAATTGTATCATCTGTAAGTAGTTTCACTCTTCCTTTCTTTCCAATTTTTATACTGTTGCTGCCTGCATTCCTCCCATCCTTCCTCCTTCCTTTTTTTCATTTTCTTTCAGATCTCACTGTACCAATCCGAAGTTTCAGTTCAATGTTAAATAAAAGTGCTGATAGCGAGTCTACTCTCATTGATAATTTCAAAGAAAATTATCAATTCACATTTCACCAACTTGAGATTTGCTATAGGTTTTTCAAAAGGAAGTCTTTTCTGGGCTTCTTTGCTAAACTTAAATATTTATTGCACATTGAAACATGAAAGACATTGTGCTCGGTGCTATGAAGTAGATAAAGATATATGAGACATGACGTCTACTTTCCAGAAGCAGACAGGATAATTAGAGAAATGGTATGCATACAAATAACTGTGATACAAACCAGATCGTGACGTACCAAATGCAAGATACACATCTAAAGTTTAGATATTATAGCACACCTTTGAAGGATTTAACTGAAAAATAAATATTGAGCATCAACTTTATTCAATGATGAGAGAAAATCTTTAGAGAGGTTATTTCATTCATTAAAACTTTTTTTAAATGAATGAATCAACTCATAGGTTAGTATAAAAATAAGCTTGTTTCCATATTTTGATAAGTTATTTAACTCTTAAAACTCTAAAGTTCTAAGAACAGATTTATTTCTGTGTCAGTACTACACTCTCAAGTGCACAGGTAAACAAACAAAAACACTGGAAAGTATTATTTAAGGAAGGAAAGTTCAGCTACAAAGATGTTTTAATTTATAAGAATTTAAGAAACAGAATATAGACATAGAGTTGCAGTGGTATCTTCTAGACAAGGAATGTGGAACATTTTTTTTTTCAGTCAAGGGTCATTTGGATCTTTAGAACATCTTTTTTGGGCCATACAAAATTATCAGCTTAAAATGAGTCCACTCAAGAGGAAAGTAAAAGGAAATAGAGAAAAGAACTAGGAGGCAAAGGGCATTTATAGAGGTCTAAATAAAGGGATGTACATATGTAAATATATATTCATATGATGATGGGGAAATAGACATATATTTATAGGTTTAGTATTAAGGTAGCAGATGGACATTGGGCCTCCACTCAAGTACTCCCTCAATGCAAGAACACACTGTTCTATTAATCTCACCCCTAATGTGTTCACTGGAACTACTTCTCTTTGAAGAGGTATGTGGTGTTAACCGGTATTGATGATTTTCCAAGCCTTATAAGGCCCCAAGGACCAGACATCCACACCTGTTCCAGATTGACAGAGTAGGAGGAAGGGCTTGATGAAGTTCCCCACCACTCATTATCAGGTTTGCTTACTACAGTGGATGGTGGTAGGTAGACACCATGGCTTCTTTTATTCTTTCTCTCCTGCTATTTTACTTTTTATTATTACTCATTATTTTTAAGGAGCTGGGCATTTCATAGACAGATGTTCATTCATCCTATAAATATCCTCATAAATAATGTCTATTAAATTAATCTTTAGCTGCAGAACCAACTTTAAGGCACAGAGCCAGAATATATGCACGTGTCTCATTATTTGGAATTCATTATAGATTGTATTTTCTAGGACAACCATAAGATCTCCTTTTCAACATGCTTTTCTTATGTGGGTTAAAATTCTTCTCATTGAGAGCTAGTGTACATGTTACCTTCACTTGACTCTTGGTGGGTGTCTAACTGTGGCAGAAGCGGTGCTGTGTGATGTCCAAGCCTAGGCCATAGAAGATGCTACAACTTCCATGGGGATATCTTAGGATGTTCAGTCTTGGGAGACATTTACCATGAAGGGAAATCACATGGAGAGACCTGATACAGCTGATCCCACTGAGAGCCCAATTATGCTGCCAGCTGACTACCAATGTTACCCACCAGACATCTGGGTGAACTGGGCTTCTCAGCATTCTAGTTCTTAGGTGTTGACTCATTCTAAGTCTTTAATTCTTCCTACCTGACGCTTTAGGTATCATGGAACAGGACAGGCTGTCCCACCTGTGCGCTTTGGGAGTTAATGAGCCACTGAATCTGTGATAATATTAATGTTTGCTGTTTGGGGCTGCTTTGTTAGTCCATGCGAAACAAGAACCGTCACCTTTAAGTGCATCCGTGCTCCTGGTCTCTCTTGGGGAGAGAGTAGGCGTGTGCTCCACAGGGTTTCAGTGGGCGATTACCGAGGCTCTTTCCAACATCAACCACCAGGCCTTTCTTCCAGGGTGCCTCTGAGTAGACTTAAACTACCAACCTTGCAGCTCCCAGCAACTCCTACCTTAACAATAGCTCAGAGGGAAAGACTTTGTTTCTTTGTTATAATGAAAAAATAATAATATAACAATCAAAGTGAACATTCATTTAAAAAATTAATATTCATTAGGCCTGGCCATAGGTGAGGTAGTTACTCGTTTAATACCGAATATAACCCTATGAAGTAGGTATTATATACTATGTATTCCATTGTATAGATGAGGAGCTGATGAATAAAAGTATAGGTACATTGCACAAGGTACAAGTAGGTTTTATATTTTCATAAATAGTGCCATATATTTTTCTTTTCAAATATTGTGTCTTTCTTTGATGTCATTAACAAAGGGTTATCAAATATTGATACTTTTTCCCAGTTTGAACTATTTTTGAATGATCTAAATTTTGAAGACATATTTATAATTTGCACTGTCTTATTATAGAAATTATAAAACACTTTAGAGAAAGCACCCTCCTAACTGTTGTGTTTGGGCATTATAATGAACTGCTTTCTGAAGGGAATATAAACCATTATATTCTTATATTTTCTTAGAAGGACCTCAAAGAACTCCTGCAAAGTAGTTATCTTCATCGGTGAAATCGGTGTCTAATTTTGAAAGCTCAGAATGGTCCAATGAACTTGTAGAGGGCCAAACACCCAGCAAAGGGTTAGAGGTAGACTCTTCACATCCTGTGTTTGTGACCTGGCCTTTCTGTTTAGCTAACTGCATAGAGTCCAGAGTTATGGTTGAACTTTGGGATAATAAAGGAGGAAGCAAATAAAGCGGTACAGTCATTGTATCGGGTGCAATGGTAGAAGAAAAGTAAATAGGGTGTTATGGAATAGCTAGGCGGATCTACTTCGCTGTTAGAGTGCTCCGTGAAGGCCTTTCCAAAATTGTTGAGCGGCCCGATATCCTTGAAGTCTGAAAGAAGTTGACCTGTTCCCAGAAAAGACCAACTGGTTGGCGTGAGTAATGAGACAAAGCTCGACAGGCAGGGACCAGAACTAGGACCTATGGGCCATGACAAGGAACTGGGAGTCTAGTCTACGTGGGAAATGCCCCTGAAGACTTTTAAGTAGGAGAAAGTATGCTCAATCTCTATTTTAAGAAGACGGATCTGTCCATGTGGGGATTAGGTTGCTGGGGAAAGGTCGAGAATGGAAATGAGGCTTCAATGAGATGCTCCTACAGCGGTCCACAGGAGTGACAATGTAATACTAAGCTAAGATGGATGCTGAAATGGAAAAGTGTAGAAAAGATGAGATCTATTTCATAGAGGAAATTCAGAAATCTGCATGGAGCATGTGATCTTGAGAAGAGGAGAAGTGGTGTCAAGATCACTCCCAGGGGTCTGGTTTTAAGAACCAGTTAGAGGAGAGGTTTCTTTGCTGAAGTGGGGAAGATGGCTACACCGGGGGGAGGAGGATGCTGCTGCTGCTGCTGCTTGGGGCTGTGGTGGAAAAATCAGCTGTTACGTTTTGTAGTTCTTCAGTTTGATGTGGCAAGAAATGGTCTGCGTGGAGTTATCTGGAAGATATGCAGATACGAGTCGGGAGTTCAGGGGGGAACTCCAGGATAGAGAAAAAATTTCAGAGTCATCCCTCCACAAATTGTCTTAAAAATCACACAAATTACATATAAATACGCTTGATACAATTGATGTGTGGAATGTTATCAGAGCTCTAAGAGCCCCCCCGCCCCTAAAATCTTTTTTTTTTAACCCCAGAAATGATGAGACCTTAGGACAAGGGTGTCTATGGAGAAAGGAAGGCGTGGAGCTCCACTGGAAGGGATCCCAGCATATTGAAATCTTCCACGAAGGAGGAACAGGTAAGGACGGCTTCAAAGTGGGAATTCCTACTTCTGTGCTCTTTATCTCTGTTTGTGATCGTTCTTCTTAGTGAAGAGTGGAGCTAAGAGTGAGCCAAGGAAAACCAGACCCTATTCTGCACCTGGGACTGGTCCTTGCAAGGCTCTGAGTAGAGTTTCCCCAGCTACACAAAAAGGCCACTGTGGTAGCAGTCCCTCCCTGCCTTGAAAAATTTGGTGAGAAGTGTCAAGATGGAATTAAGCTTAGGCATAAAGATTTATATTCAAATGCCAGCTATTTCCCTCAGTATTTATGAATAACCCGGCTCTTTATATTTTGACCCTTTAGACGTAATACTAACGCAAACAGAATCAAAATCGTCATTCATATTATTAACAAGCTTTTTTGAGTAATGTTCTGAGTAAGTACCTAATAAAGTTTAAGAAATAGAAGTAACTCATGTATATTAAAGAGGAATTACTAGGTTTCCATTCATAAGCTTCAATATCCTGTTTAATGGATACCATACAACATAATGTAGAAACTCGGTGAATGAATTATGGTGAAAGAGTTGACAAAAATTATGTAGCTTCTCTTTTTTCCTTGTTGTTCCACCTCCGTGAAGTAACAATGAGGAGTGGGGCTTGAATAAAGTCATTTCTTGAATCAGAATGAAAGCATTAGTTTCGGCTGACTGGCATGGGCAGCGGAGCCTTCTTGGTCAGAAGGTGCCCCCTTGTGGAAGTTGGTAGTAAGAAGCAGGAGAGGAAAATCAGCATTGTGCTCAAGATCGTGGCCTTGAAGGGATAGGAGCCACGAAGGAGCCACAAAGCAATGGCTCAAATGCGTACTGGGCCACACGTTGTCACTCCGTCAAGTAAGAAAATGAGTCTAGCCAAGTGGAAAGGGCTGGACCTGTTAAGTTTGCCATCTCAGATTCTCAAAAACTGCAAGTATTGATGGTGAATTATGAATGAAAAGGCCTCTGAATGAGGTGGAATGGTGGAGCAGTGTGTTGCCTCTGAAATCCTGTGCCTGGGTGCAGATCCTGCCTGTGTGAGTAGCTGTGTGAGTTTCCGCAGTTTCGGGAGTCACTTTGCCATTCTCTAAGCTTCAGACACCCACCCACCCCCACCCCGTCTGTAAAACAGAGGGATACGGGCTTATTCTCAGAGCTGTTGAAAGGAACAAAAGGAATCGTGTATGGAAAGTATTTTTAGCGTGGTGTCGGATATACTGAAATAGCTCTCTCTACTCCCTGCCACGGTGAGCGTTTAAATCAATGAAAGAAATGAGCACTCCTATGAGAAGGAATGGCTTCCCGAGACCAGCCTTCAATGACCACAGAGCACATCTACCACAGCGTGCCTTTGTGCACACTGTACCTTTGAAGAGTTGGGCGCCCCTTGGCAAGGCTGTGCCAGTGTTGGTCAGCCATGGGCCAGATGGGTGTGGCCAGAGGGATCACATTTGGATGGGCATGAGCAATTGCTCTTGTCTGCGCTCTTCTACTAACTGGAGGGTTGGCAGTTCAAACGTATCCAGTGGTGCCATGGAGAACAGACCGGCTGATATGCTTCCCTCGTGATAATTGACAAGAACCCCCTATGGAGCGGTTCTACGCTGCACTCTCTGGGCTTGCCATGCGTCAGAATCAACCGGACTCTAGTGGATTTCTTACCCCCCTTTTTTGGTATGTAATTGAGGAGATGTCCTTAATTAAATTCCCTGGGTAGTTGACTGCGTGGGACTGTTGGGTGGGCAGTACTCAGAGTTTGAACTTGCTGTGAGTGGAAGGCAAAGCCGGGAAGGGCAACTAAAGCCAGGGCCAGTGCAGCCTTAGGGGCACCCTAAAGAGTACAGTTCCAGGAGGACATAGAATGTCCTCTGGGCATTTCCACTCAAGAGGTGAGAGAACAGCAGGACCCTTATAGAAAGTTTTCTGTAACTTGCTTTTAAAGGGGGCGGGGGGTGCGTTCTTATTTTCTCAAATGTGCTACCATAAGTCAGGTATTTGAACATGTCAACAAGGACTGGTGGTGAGAAGAGGGGCTAGCAGAGGAGAGGAGTCATGCGGTGTGTGCCTTTGGCTCTGGGAGTGTTGGGTCTGAGACCCGCTTACCTTTCTCACAAAGCCTGAGAAATTCACTCTTTTAGAAAGAAAGGAGCCTTGGCGGTGTCATGGGTACGTGTTGGTCTGTTCTAAACCACCAGCCACTCTGTGAGAGAAAAACAAGGCATTCTAGTCCTGAAAAGGGTTACAGTTTTGGGAACCCACAGGGGTACCTTCCCCCGTCCTTTACGTAGCTACGAGTCAGATCTACTCGAGAGCAGTGAGTTAGGTTTAGTTTAGTTTTGTTTTGTTGGACAGAAACTTCAGTTCGTCACACTCTCCTCGAATAATGGCATCCACAGATAGATTTTAAACATATCCCTCCCTGCCCATTAGCTCACCCTGGGACATTACTGTCTTTTCTTTCTCTTGAATTCCTGTACCTTTGCTTTCTCATATTGCAGAGTGGTCCTACCCTGTGAATTATGCCAACGACGATGAGCTTAACCGAACCAGTTCAGGGTTTCTCATAGGGAGGATGGGCCCTCCTGGCTTTCCCTGAGACCACTGCGTGCTCCACTCCGCCCCTTGAACTCCTTCCCCCCAGCACCCCCTCTAGCTCACTACAATGCTTCTCTTCTTTGCTTCCTGCACTTCCCACCTCGTCAATCCATACCACTGGGTACCTCACACTTTCTGTTTTGTACCTGGACTGGAAAGCAGTGCTTGGGTGGCAAAATTCCTCCACAGTGGGATTATTGTCCGTCAGACATCTGGGCTCAGGAATTCTGACCTGCCTCAGCCTCATTCTTTAAATCTTTCATTTACTTTTTTTTGGTCCCGTTTTGTCCCATAGCATTCTCAATGGTGTCTGAGCCGGACCTCTTTTACTGCACCTCTTTTAATGCTCAATGTCAGTGCTGCCTCCTCTGGGGAATCATATTTTGCCCTTTACGCTAAAAGATCGAAGGTAACTTTTCTTGTCCACAATGAACTAATTTCTAGATGTCAGTACTTACTCCAGTTTTTCTATCTCGCAAAGGATCCCTTCTGATCCTGTTCTTCAAAGCGTTCTTCGGCGCCCCAATCTATGTGTCCTTCCTCTCCGTCTACCTACTTCTCATGCTACTTAGCTACCCATTCTGACTTCTCTGGCCAACTTCTTGAATTAGATCTCTGTATACATTTCTCATGACGATGGTCCTTGAAACCAGGTCAGTTCTATCACACTTTTCCAAGTGCTCTCTAAAGGACCGGTAAGGGCTTCTCTTCAGACTCCATCTTTCCTAACCTCTCTGGAAGAGTTCAGTGGTGGACCGTTCCTGGACATTCTCTTCTACCTCTGTTCCCATGACTCTGCCCACTCTGGGTGCTTGCTTTCTCCTTTTCTTAGCACTAAATGGACACATTTGGCCCTCCAATCCATTATCTATGTGCTGCCAATGCATAATTTCTACTGTATAACTCTGACCAAGTTACTGCTCTGCTTAAACCAGTCAAGCTTCCAGTTTCAGAGTAAACCCGAAATCTTTAACATACCTCTTGAGCCTCTCCCCTCTCTGCATCCCATGCAACCATAATCCAGTTATCCTAACTCTTCTCAAAGTAGATCCTCTGAGGAAGCGCTATTCCCTTTGTCTCCCAGGATCCTTTACACCTCTCCGCCCCACGATCCAGCTAAGTCAGAATGTTCTCATGCTTCAACTTAACTATGACTTCCTGCTAGAAGCCTCATCTGGTATCATCTCATGTCTAGGCTGGATGGCTCTTCTCTTTGCCCTTGTGCCTCTCCCCCTGTAGACGTTACTATCGTGTGTAATCATGTCTTTCCCAACTCCGACCCCCACAGCCTGTGAGCTCCATGAGAAAGAGGCTCACTCAGTTCAGTTAGGTCACCACTGAGGTTCCAGGACCCAGAGCAGGTAATGGCACATGGTGAAGGTTTCATAAACATTGGACAGGTAATCAAAACAATGAATGAATTGAGTTACAAAACTCAAGTGATAACAAATAGTGAGCTTGCTAACAGTTCCACAGTGCTTACGTGAGTGAGTCATTATTCTAAATGCGTACCTGTATTGACTCATTCCATTCTTATCACAGCTCCATGAAGTACTATCGTGTTTTAATGTTTGCCCCTCACCCTCAAAAAATTTTTGAAAGGTGATAGATTAATGCTGTAGCCCAGGATTTCACAATTGATGGCATTTGGGTCAACTCCAGCAGCTATTGGACTTCATAAAGTAAAATTTGTTGGTGCAGAGCCACGCGCCCATTTGCTCACTGTTCGGTCATGCACATCTGTTTCCCACTGCCATGAAAGACCCGAGTCATTTTGACAGAGACTTTACAGCCTCCAAATAGGCTGTTCTATGTTTTCATTCGAGGCATGCCTAAAACAAACAGAAAAAAATTACATTTGTTTATGCGATCTTAATTATTTTTATCCTGAGCAAGCAGCCTCACTACTTCCAAGACCCCTTTAAAAAATTCTAATTCACTAGTGATGTTTTGGTAGTATATTAAAGCAAAAATGACCTGTCTATAATGTAAAATAATTTTCTTAAGTGATATCTTGCAGGCGTTATGACTAGGTTATCTGTTTTGTGAAATGGAGAAGCTGAAGGTGCCCATAATGTCTCCGATATCTATGTGTATTTTTTACATATTTGAAGAACAATATCCAGAGACACCTGTTGGTTGGTTTGCCACGAGTCACATGAGTGGTCAAACGTAGGGTCAAGCCCTCTCAGCTTTCTGATGAGCACTTCCTGTTTGACCATGGGCTCTAAGATCAACGCAGCTTGAAGCATCCATTTGGGGGTCAATAACTCATGATCATCAACAGCCAAATTAGCTGACTCATTTTCCAAGCATATAGAGCTAATTCCTAAACTCAGAGCATCAACAAGGTACAGAGAGTCTAGTTCAATATTGCCATTATCATTTTGTTCGTCCTTGTCTAGAATAACTCCCTGGCTCCTTTGCGGATCGCATTTATGCAGCGCGTGTGCACCTGAGTGCATGGCCCCAACGTTCAAGACCAAACCAGAAGCCTCAGAAAAAAGTGCCTGAAGGTCAAAGTAGGACAATGCTGCTCTCACAAATATTCGTTTTGATATCTGATTACATTGTATGAAAATCCTCAATGATGATTATTCAAATCAATCAGCAAAGAGCAACATTAACAGCTCCACAGAGCTACGCAGCTCTATTTGCACACAAGGCTTTCACTCGGCGCTCTGGATGCAGTGCACGTCGCCCAGGACCTGCGCTAGCAGCGCTGTGGTTAAGGATATGTCACAGCAAATCAACAAAATATGCAGTTTGATCAGCACATTCTGAGAGCAGATCATTAAAATATGCAACTGGATCCCCCAAGTGCATGAAAAATTAACTAACAAGTTTTGTATCTTGATCAATTTAATGAGTGAGAAGTCACTGAACAAGAGTGTCAAATTGTACAGTCTGGCAAGGGGGCAGGCAATTGTCTGAGAGCAGCTGGGAGGGCCAGAGCTAATACTTCTGGTTTCCAACATACCAATCTTTAACAGTCAATGTCAGGGAAAGCTGATTAGTATTAAGATGTTGTCCAGCCGGTGTCCAGCAGGATGTGATGCGATGTAGCGCCTTCTGATGTAAATGAAACATTGATTCTCCCTTTCAGGCTTCACTAAGTCTTAATGGGCTCAGCCATGCGCCTGGAAGCCCCTGCCAATGGGAGCATAGCATGCGCGGAACTAAGCGGCAGTGGCAGCCTTCTGGAACTATCTAAGCCATCTGACCTTGAAGCGCAGCTAAAAGAAAGAAGGGGAAACAATGCCTCTACATCAAACTATATTGGCAACACCCCCATGCCACTGAGATAGAAACGGGACTTAATAAGGTAGGGATACCCAGGTAGAAAGATGGTGGAGAAATGGAGGAAATGAAACTTGCGCAGTTGATGGTCACCAAAGAGATGTGAATTGGATTGTCACAGAGAGGATGGGGCCTGTTGTCACCCTGTTATTGACAGGATGCTGATGGGGAGGTTGACAACCCACACTGAACACAGACACACATGCCCCTAGTGACTTGGCTCGAATATAAACAACGACGTGAGTCCCAGTCTCTTCATTCGGCTCTGCTACTTTATCTTGGCCACCCAGCTGGCCTTGCAGCTGCAGGAGTGTCAGTTTCCCAGGCTGTGAATTTACCCCCTCTGGCCCCGTGATCTGGGCAGCAGAGAGATAGCACTTCCCCAAATGTAAACGGGAAACCTTCTCCAGATAAAGGAGAAGATTGGCAGGCTGGCGAGCCGAGCGCTCAGGCTGAAACTGGCTGCTGCTTGCCCTTCAGTTGAGCCTGCGCTGTTGGAACGGAGAGGAAGGGGAGAGGAAGAAGACATTAAAAAACAAAGCAAAACACACTTACATTTGACCAGAACCTCCCAATGTCCATATCCAGAATGACTTCAAATTGGTATTATCAGTAAACTTTTTGAAAATGTTAGCCTGATTTTTATTTTCATGAATATTACATACAACAATAACTACACCTCAAAACTATGATTTCATCAATGCTATTTCTTAAAGTGAGATAAGAATAAACAGGGAATGATATTTTATGTGTATTAAATCCCAACTAATTAAAAACACACAAACAAAAATAAGTCAAAATAAACTAAATGCAAAGAATGAGGCAGTGAGAACCCATTGGCCACCACACCGGAATGAATCCCTAACAATTCGCTCCCATCAAAATCTACAGCCTTGGAAGCTGTGTGTCTGGGGTATTTATACTGTCCCATAGGATAACTGTAAGTTGTAATTAACTCAAAGGCACACAACAACGATATACAGTGAACCCTCGCCACTTCGCGCTTCCACTTCCGCGGCTTCACTCTATCGCAGTTTTTGCGTAACAGCGCATGCTCTGTCATTACTGCCACTGATTGGCTCATACTGTACACGCTTGATGCCATAAATAATATAATAAATAATAAATGATAATTGTAATGTCCAAAATGTTTTACTGTATTTTCCCTTTTTCGTTTAATAAATTGGGTAATACGAGTGTAATGGTGACTAAAGGGTGTTTTTTCATGTCCTCTATGCTCTAACTACGAAAATATTTGATTTACAAATAAGGAATCCTACTTCGCGGAATTTCATTTATCACATTAGGGTCTAGAACCGATTAACCGCGATAAACGAGGGTTCACTGTAATAGCATATGTGGCAATGGACATGTCAAAATTCATAAAGAGATATTCAAATGACCGAAGTTTAGGGAAATGTAGGCTAGAACATTACTGGGTTGGGGCAAGAAAGTATCATGATATTCAGCCTATTAAATATGTCTACAGATGTGATGAAAGATCTAGGTTGCGGGAGATAATTGGCTTTTGTAAATGTTATTTTATATCTTTCTGAATTTTATGAATTTGTGTTTCTGTTGTCGACGTCATTACATATGTGTCCTATACAGCAAAACACATACCTAGTCTCTGCATTGTCTCTACATTCACAATTTCATGACATTGCTGACATTCTTCAAGTTATGCAGCCATTCCAACTCTCCTTTTCTTTTCGGAGTCACTCCCCCTCATTAACATAAACCCATTGCCTCTTAGGGTTCCTATTTAACCTTTGAAGTTACTGTTGTCAATTTGATCCCTACTTGTTCTTAAAGAGGATAATGCTCAGCAGACTTTTTGTTAAACTAGTTAAACTAAACCAGTCCTTGGTTTGAAGAAAATTTCAGGGAGTATTTTGGTTAAAGATTATCTCAAGACAATAGTTTCAAGGGTTCATTCACTGTTTGTGGTTCTAGAAAGTCTCTAGACTGTCTAGGAAGATTTTAAAGTCTGTTTTAAATTTTCGCACCATTGATCAGGATTCTTCTATGGAATCTTTGATCAAAACGTTCAGTTATGGTAGCCAGGCACCATCCAGTTCCTCTCGCCTCATTTACAAGGAAGCAGGTGCTCACTGGGGCAATTGCCTCTTCTATTCTTGACTCACCCTCCTATCTCTCCCTAAATTAACAGAGACCGATTGTCTCTTGAATGGCCACTTGCAAGCATTGAAGAGCACAGGCACTGAGAAACCAAGTAGGAGGTAAAACAGAAGCAATATATATGTTATTAGACCAATTAACTGAAATGCCCCATAAAACGATGGCCTTACAAGGAGGGTGTAGGAGGCCTGGTAGGGCTTGATCAAGGGCAATGTAACCGAGAGAAATTACTGAAACCCAAATGAAAGATGAACATGATAGTGGGACAAGAGGAAAGTAAAGGGAAATAGAGGAAAGAATGAGGAGGCAAAAATCCTTTATAGAGCTTTAAATATATGCATGTACATATGTAAATATATTTGTATATGATGATGGGGAAATAATCTATGTGTATATATTTATAAGTTTAGTATTAAGGTCGCAGATGGACACTGGGCCTCTACTCAAGTATTCCCTCAATGCAAGAATACTTTGTTCTATTAAACTGGCATTCCATGATGCTCACCTTCTGTACACAATCGCTGAAGACAAAGCAGGTGCCTAAGCAAATGTAGTGAAAAAAATTGATGGTGCCCAGCTATCAAAACAGATAGCATCTGGGATCTTAAAGACTTAAAGATAAACAAGTGACCATCTAGCTGAGAAGAAATCCACAAAGCCTGTGTGATTGCGAGGTGTTCATAGAATCATGTATATGGCATCAAAGAACAAAAAATCATCATTGTGAATGAGGGGGAGCATGGAGTGGAGACCCAAAGCCCATCTGTATGCAATTAGACATCCCATTACAGAGGAGATGAGCCATACAATATAGCACCGACGAAACATGCAATGTTCCTCTAGTTCTTTAATGCTTCCTACCTCCCACTATCATGATCCCAATTCTACCTTACAAATCCGGCTAGACTAGAGGATATACACTGGTACAGATAGGAGCTGGAAACACAGAGAATCCAGGACAGATAAACCCCTCAGGACCAATAATGAGA
>NW_022111320.1:3042100-3044458 GCF_000313985.2 Echinops telfairi | reverse complement strand
GTGAGGTCATACGATATTTGGGGTATTGTGTTTGGTCTTTCATGATTTATTTTGTTCACCATAATTTCTTCAAGCTCCATTCATACTTCAGGATATATCAAGACTTCATTTCTCCAACTGACTCTGTAAGATTTTATTGTATCCACATACCACATTTTATTTGTCTAATGTCTAATAAAATGTTGATGGGAATTACATTGGTTCTGTTATTTAGCTATTGTGAACAGTGCTGCAATGGACATTGGTATGCAAGCTTTTTTTAGTGTCTGCTTTCAAGATTATAGAGTTTTACCTTGAAGTGGAATTTCTGGAGGAGCCCTGGTAGCATAGTGGGTCAAGTACTGAGCTGTTAACTGTAAGGTTGGTAGTTCAAACCCACCAGCTGCACTACAGGAAAAAGATGAAACTTCCTGTCCCTGTAAAGATGTATAGCATTAGAAACCCTGAGGAACACTTCTACTCTGGTCTAGAGGATGGCTGCAAGTTGGAATTGACTCAATGGCAGAGAATTTGAAATCATTCAGTTATGAAGTCATTTTATTTATATATTTTGAGGAACTGACACATTGTTTCCTACATTAGCTGTGGAAATTATCTAACAGTATCTTCAATATTTACCTTCTTTGGAATGTAGGAATCCCTTTCAGTCATTGGCTGTCTTCCACATTTATTTGCAGAAACTAGAGAGTGCGTCTAGTGCTACTTCATCTTATTGAAACATTTCAATTATATTTCATCAGTTCCTGGAGCCTTGCTTTTTGCTGATTCTTCAGTGCAGTTTGACTTCTTCCTTCAGTACCATCAGTTCTTGATCATATGCAACCTCTTGAAATGATTAAATGTCAACCATTTAGTTTTGGTTGTCAATACACATTGACTCTGTGTATTCCTTTCTTTTTTAAATGCTTCCTGCATTATTCGATATTTTGCCTATGGAATCTTTCAGTATTAAAACTCAAGGCTTGACCCTTTTCCCTGCAGTTCTTTCAGCTTGACATGTGCTCAGTGTGTCCTTCCATTTTGGTTTCTTCATTCCAAGTCTTTGCACAATTAATTATAATGCTTTCCTATGTCCCCTTGAGCAGCCTTTTAATATTTCAGGTCAGTTCTTTTACTGCATCATGTCTTCCATTGCCTTTAGCTGCTATACCTTCAAGAGCAAGTTTCAAAGTCTCTTCTGACATCCACTTTGGTCTTTTCTTTCCTTTTGGTCTTGAATGACCTTTTCCTTTCTTCACGTGTGATGTTCGTTAGCTCACAACGTGCCTGGCCGGTGGTCAGTACAGTTGAGTGCAGCAAATCGGTTCTTAAAATGTTCTTGAAATTTAGGTGCCACGTAAATAGAAGAAGGATCTCAAGAGCTGTCAACTACCACATTTGTTTTTACTTGTCAGGTGGGATAAGGGGAGTTTTCTAGCTGCGTGCCCAGGCAGAGAAAAGGTTGAAAAGTCAGTGGATTTCACCCCTGCACTGTGTTTCCAGCACATACAACGCATGCCCCTCAGGTTGCCAAGAGAACCAGACCAAGGTCTATATGGTCCCAGGCAAAGCTACACAAATCTCTTTCCTAGATCAAACATAAGATATTATTTTCAAAAATGTATGACACACAGAAGGATCTGAAAGTGAATCCTTGGGGTTAGATTATTACCACATTGTCTCCAAAGATAAGAGGAAAGTAGTTTAGACCCCAAACCCACGCTGAAGGCACTAACACATTGAGGAGCCATCATAAACCATAAAAACACGTTTTGAGTTGCTGAGAAATAATGTTCACTTATTAAAAATACTATATGTGTGGTCGATATAGGTATATGTATGTGTATATTGCCACTGTACCTGTATGCTGCTATGATGTTGGAAGCTATGATGTTGATATTTCAAAGAGCAGCAGGGTCACCCATGGTGCACAAGTTTCGGTAGATTTTCAAACTACGGCATGTTTTTGAAGAAAATTCTGGGGAGCTACTTTGGAAAATGAATCAATGAAAACGTTATAGATCACAACAGAATATTATCTGACTCGCTGATTTTTAACACCTCATCAAGAAGAATCAATTGCTGGAGGAGGACCCGGGGTGATGCGTGATCGAGCAAGATTTTGTTCTCTGCTGCCCCAGGTCACCATGAGTCTGGATCCACTGGATAGCAGCTAACAGCGACAATGCACACACTAGAGTAAGTCAAAACGTGCTGCTACAACATCTTGGAAACCTTTATGAAACAAACCTCTCACAATGAGAAGCTATTGTTCCTTGACATATCCTTCCTGCAGGCCTGTGTACTCCTGAAGTCAGTGTTCCATCTCTCTAAAGCTCCCCCAACCCCCAAATCCTGAGCTCTTTGATGGACACCACA
>NW_022111320.1:3036347-3040617 GCF_000313985.2 Echinops telfairi | reverse complement strand
GTCCGACGTCTCCCTTCACCCACTTTTCTGTTGTCCGTCCCCCAGGGAGGAGGTCACATGTAGATCCTTGTAATCGGTTCCCTCTTTCCAACCCACTCTCCCTCTCATTTTAAAATTACCAACAGACTACGTGTAGACTGCATTTGTTTCTTTCTTCTCTCCACTGTGCTTTTCCCATGACTCGGCCACTTCAAGGGACCCATGATCCTCTTCGTGGCATTTGGATTTTTTTACTGGCGTGACAATGAGCAATGCTGCTGCGGTTGTGCGTAGGCTGGTCTCTTGGTGCTCATGCGCAGGCGCTTCCCTTAGCGCGGACTGAGGGCAGGACCCGGTACCTCCTAGGTAATGCATTTTCCACTTCATTAGACAATGCCACATTATTTTCCAAGAATAGATTTATCAATTGACATTGGCTCCATTTACCATTGCAACAAAAGTTTTATAGTAACTAAGCAAATAAGGGCACCCTCATATTTTATGTGTTTCAAGGTTTTATGGTAACATGCAAATATGTTGGAAGACAATATAAATATTGAAAAACTTATTAAAAAGACCTAGACCATTCTGGAATTATTACATGTTCATAGGTGAGACGGGAATGGAAATTTATAGAAGATAAACATGAAAAGATTGGCAAGTGTACTGGAGTTCAAGAAACAGTAAGTTAACACCAAGAGAAGATACCGTTTCATACCCACCAACTTGGCAACAATTTTAAAAGCCCAACAATGTTCAATGTGGGTAGTGATGTAAAGCAAATTCTCACCCACTGCAGATCAGAATGCAAATCAAGACAATAGTTTTGGAAAATTACAAAGCATTTTCCAGTAAAGTTCACCAACCCTATGACCTAATCATTCACTGCCAAATTTACACCTATTTGTAGCAGAAGATACATATGAAACTGTTAGGAGCAGTACTGTCCATGACAGAGAACACCGGAACAAGGAGTCAATTAACAAAACAAACAACAAAACCCCTCAGTAAACAGGGGCATAGTCATATAATGGAATACTATCCAGCAGTGAAAGCCGAACTCCAGCTGCAGTGAGAAATCACAGAAATAGACTATTGTGTGAAAATCAGGGACTCGCAGACACATACTCTATGATTCTTTAATATTAATATTTCCAAAGCATGTAAATACATTGATAGAGCATATAAATAAACACACTGGGATTCCAAAGCGATAAAGAAAATTAAGGGAAGTGGGACTCATAATTCAAATAATACATTACTTCTGGGTGGGATGGAGAGGGGAAATTGGGAGAGGAGCATAGATTTCACTGTTTGTTTCTTAGCTTGGCATTAATTTTATTATCATTCTTTGAATTGTGTACATAGATATCTACAAGATATCTACCCTTGGATATATTATAAAATCAAAAAGAAATAAGTACATGGAAGGTAACATCGATGGCAAGCACTTGCAGCTGTCACTTGACTGGTGAAAGTAAGAGCCCCCCTGTGCCGCCACGAGAGAAGCGGGGTTGGGAGGTTTGCTGTGAATTAAGTATCAGCACTGCGGAAGAACTCATTGATTCTTGTGAGACACCAGCCTATGCATACGTGAGCATTTGACACGTGCCATATAAGAGATCTTTAATAAAGATGGTGGGAGGAAAGGAAGACGGGAGAGAGGAGGAATGCAGAGAAGGAGGGAGGGAGGTTGGCTGCCTCGGATTTGTGAATAATTGATTCTACACAATAAATATAATCCCTGTTGTCTGGCAAGAGTTCAATGCTTGTCTTGACTGTGAGAGCTCTCTATTCTCTTGTAGAATTTAGCCCATTGTGTCTTCACATTACTAATGGCAATACTGACAGCTCTAGTACACCACGGAGACTCGCTTGTCAGGCATTAAGTACTATGCCATGTTATTATGGATTTTTTTGTCTGATGGAGCAATCACTGCTCCTTATGCGGAATGACATAAGCTGCCTGATAGTATTTAACATAATTGGAACATATAAGAAATAGCCCAGCAATGTAAGACATCGAAGGAACCCAAAGGGAATTTTGGTTTTTTTGAAAAGTCAGGACAGAACTATGTAATGATGACAGATGGTACCTTTTGTTTCGGTCTCCCGGGGACTTGGAATTGTAGGTAGGGAATCCAGTATGTTGATTGCAAGACTGAATCTGCATTTTTATCTTTTGAATTGAGTTTTTTGAAAGTCCAATAAATACAAAATGATTTTCACGACTGATTGTTGAAGTACAAAAATGATGATAAAAACAAAATTTGGTGTACACAGCAATCAGCTTCAACAACAACAATTGATGTCATATTAGAACCTCTTCCCATAGCCTACCACATTCATTTTCCATCACTCCATGCAAAGTAACGACAATCGCGAATTCCATTCATATCTAGTGTCAGAGTAGATCTGCGCTCCAAAGGACTGTTGTATTCATCTATGATTCCAAATTTTAAACTCTTTGCTTTAGTACATTTTTAAATTTACATAAATACAATCATCCTGGGTGTTTTTGAATAGACTAGCAATTTTCCACTCAACACTGTTTTAAGACTCATCCATGTTCAGGTATGTGAGCCTATAATGCATTCGTTCACACTGCTCTGTGCAGGCCTCACCTTGTTGAAACGCTGTGTTTACTGATGGGGAGTTAGGCTGCATACAGGTTTCTTATTTTGTTGGTATGATGCTCAGAACTTTTTGAACATGTCTACTGGTTCACATCGGTGTATTTCTCTAAGGCTATACCTACAAGTGATATTATTAGATTCTACAACATACACATCTTTAATTTTATTAAATAATCTAAAGTGGTTTACTAATTTGCACTCCTACCAGTATTAATGGAAAATTCCCTTTGCTCCATATCTTGATCAGTCTTTTTTTTGCCTGTTACTGGGTGAGTATTCATCAAGCTGACTTTAAACATAACTTTTAGGTCCCCACTGATGTAACAGTAGTTATAGTGGACCTTGAAAAATATTGAGGTGCTGGCATATCTCTGTTGAGTGACTTCAGATCTAAACTAAAACTTCATTTTGAACTAGATTATGATTTGCATTTTCACTTTTTTAAAGAACTCACTTAACTTTTTGCTAAAAGTTTTACTGCTTAGAAAATCGAAAGGGCAAAGATCAGGATTTCTAGCCTGGGTGAAGAATTGCTTGATACCTGTTAAGAATGTTGGTGCAATTGGCACCAGAGAAGGCATCTTGGTCGACAGGAGGATAGAAAATGGAACTGATCATGTTTGCTGGAGTTAGAGGTGGTGGATGACCTTGTGTCTATCAAGTCTTCGTTCCTAATCCTGACTCTCCAAATATAAATTTCACTCACCAAAATGGCCACTGCCATTGAGTAGATTGCCACTATAAGGCAGAGAGGCAGAGGGGGACTGTCCCTTTAGGTTTTTGAAAGTGAAAAATCTTTCCAGGTGCATGAAGCCTCATCTTACTCCTGTAGTGGAGCTGGAGGCTTCCACCTGTGGAAGCTGTGGTTAGCAGGCAAGACATAAAGCCACTAGGCTAAGAGAGCTACTGCATTTCCATGACTTCTTGGTAAATTTGTAACGAAGGTAGAGAATAAGTTGTTGGAATAAGAAAGCAGACTGAAATTGTAACGGAAAAGGAGCCCCTGACAGAAAGATTTGTTAAACCAGTCTTACGATGAAACTTAAGTAACGACTTCAGGTCACTACAAATAAATTCACTGATGATATTTAAACTGGGACTTGAACAAAGCCTTTGAAACTATTGTCATGCTTTCTACCCCTCCCCTACACACAGGCAAGCACAAGCCCTTTGTTTACTTCACCTTTTAAAACCCACACTGTCCCCTCGGCACTTTGGAGCATTGCACATCTTGCACGGATGTCTATAATCTCTCCATATTTCAAAATGATTCTATTCCTTCCATTTCAATTTTTAAAAAATATTTCTAATGGAGCATTAGTCTAATGTTTCCACTAAGACATGACTTGGTCAGAAACAAGCCGCCCACTGAATTCAGACACCCACAATTTGAGGTTAGTGGCCCTATGTTGAAGGGGACTTGTTTGATCATTGATCGAAACATGGGGCTTGAAAGAGAAGAGTCACTCTGCTGTTTTCCCATTAAAGTGCTGATTGATAAATATGAAGGGAAATCATAATGGTAGTGGTAAAAAAAATGAAATCCTGTATTTGGTACCATTGGGAAATCACCCGTTTTGTGGTTTCTGAGTTCATAGCTACAAGATATTTGGATCAAAGTATACTTACTTTAGGTGACATATGAATTCCTAATC
>NW_022111320.1:3032866-3036247 GCF_000313985.2 Echinops telfairi | reverse complement strand
TCTTACAAAAGAACTATTTAGCTTGGCAAAATATTAATGAAATAAAACACATGGGTTAGATTTTCCTTAAAATACACATAGGAATTAAATGTGCTCAACAAAATATGCTTTTGACAAACTGAAAACATCTGAAAGTAACCTACAACATTTCCTTAAACCACAGCCCGTTTCTGGCTTTGGCCCCCACTTCATTAAGGGTTGCTTTAATTATGACCCACATTAGGGATAGGAACTGCGCCCGGAACACACACTGGTCTCCGTGCCCTAGTAAAGATAGAGACAATAATGCGGCCCTAAACAAATCATTAATTTCAGGGCCTTTCCTGTTTAGCACATGTTTCCTATCAGTCTGACTACTTTCTTAGAATCTCCTGTAGGGAAGAACATTCAGAAGAATACTCACCATCTTCTGTCCCGGAAGATTTAGGAGGAAATCTCTTCTGATGGGCTCACAGATAAAGGAAAGCTTGGTGGGGTGTTCCCCAGGTAACTGTGAGGCCATGCTTATACGTTATGTATGCTTGCAAGGAATAAATGGAATTCAGCTACTTTTCAAGGCAAGGTTTTACCTTACTCAGTCTTCACCATGTGAACCCTTAACCTTTAAAAACTAAAACTGTGTAAATGACACAAACAAATCCATACAGGCCAATTTGAAGCACATGTATTAAAGTTCAATACAGATTTTTAAAAGGTTCAATACCCTTCCAGTCCATACATAAATGCATTTAAAAAATCTCTTTTAAAACAAATCATGCATTTTCAAGACAGGAACTTACCTGCTCTAGTCTTCCACTTACAGTGTTGGTAGCTTAGGACAACCTCGCCAGTTCTTCTGCTGAGGACCGTAGCAACCACGGGAAAGTTTGTTCCAGTACTTGGCAAAGATGCAATAATAATGAAGTATTTCTGAGCCAAGATGTGGAGGAAGATTGGAGCCAAGAAGGTGCCTGTGGCCTTGCTGAGCTTTCACCGATTCAAACAGGCACCTGAAATGCAGAACAAACGATAAGCTGAGCATCTAGAGCCAAACCAAACTCACTGCCATGGAGTGGATGCTGGCTTAGCAGCCCTATCAAACAGGGTACAAATGGCCCTGTGAGTTTCTGAGACTGTGACTTTTGAAAGAAGTAGAAAGCCCATCCTTCTCCTGAGGGGGCTGCAAACCGCTGACCTTACAGTTAATAGCTGAATGCACAACACTATACCATCAGGGCTCCTAAGTTGAGCATATGCGGATATATGTGTATGTGTGCATATATACATACATCGACACACATATGTATATAAGGATAGGTCTGAAACTACTCCTGCAACATCATATAAGCCTCAATTAAACAAAAGTATCAAAGTGGGAAGCTACGGTGTCTTGACATACACTCTGTCTAGGTAGGTCTGTGCACTTCTGAAGGGGGTGCTATTAGCTCTCCCCCCCCCCCTCGGAATTCTGCACTGTTCTCAAAAGAGTAGTTTTGGCACCCTTGAGGGACTCAAAGAGTTCTTGCTGGTGTTCTTTGAGTTTTCTTTGACTTGGTGGAGACAAAACAACTTCTGAAGGAGTCTGATCACAGCTGACTGGTAAGTGGGATACAATTTTCCAATAACATTCTCACAGGACAGACTTTGATCTACACAAAGAGTGAGCAGGACTTGTGAATGAAGGGCTAATCAAACTGTTAAAAGATAAATAAAAGAATGAACAGGTACTTTGTTGTGATGAGGAAAAATTCCTCAGTGCAACTTTGCTGGCCCTTTTCTCACCAACGCAGTTTCCAATTTTCTTAAATCTTCTTCATCATAAGCCCATGATTATCCTGTGTCCTTTGGGGAAAAAAACCTATCAAGGTAGCCCTTTGTAGTCATAAAGGCTTGTCTTCAAACAAGGAGACATCTAAGAACAGAGTCAACTACGTCCACATAGGGGAAGTACACCACCTGTGTGATTCAAGGATTGTAAACAATACAGTCTAAATCTGAAGGAGGGAATGGTAGCAGAGATGACATTGAGAACACCTGGTTTGCAGAAGGCTATGCATGACAGTAGAAGCTCAAATCCGTTGCAGTCCCCACAGGGTTTCAGCCTCCAGGGAATCCCCTCTGACCCCAGTACAGGTCAGAATAGCCTTGCTACCAGACAGAGACCGCTGTAACTCGACTATGGCAGATGGAGCTGGGTTAAAATCACCTTATCATTTGATCTCCCTTATGATCCACTTTAAAGTTATTTCAGTTTTTTTTAAAATATGTTCAGCTCTGATTAAAGTTTTTTCTATCTTGTTTTGACATTGTTGTTGGTTTTTTGCTTGCTTGTTTCTTGTTTTTGTCTTGTTTGATTTTCTGCATATGAAATCCAGGAAAAGTAAGTCTATAGAGACAGTCATTGGGTTAATAATTACCTAAAGACATGGCAGAGGAAGTTGGGGGGAATGGGGAGCTAACAACAAGGAGAATGAGAAAGAATAAAATACTCTGAAACTGATTGTGGCAATGATGGTACAACTTGTCTTCATTTGATTGAAATATTAAATTATTTGGTATGTGAATTATATGCCAATGAAACTATTGGGGGGAAATACTACCCCTTTGAGATCCCCCAAAACAGTTGCCACAATCTCCTGAATTGACCTCTTTATGTTGAATTGAACTTGCTCAGCAAATCCTCTTAGCGGCCACTGTTTTGATTGGATCGTTTATTCTATTTATTTTTTGAGGGTGCACAAACGAGACGAAGACCACTGTCAGATTGACACTTCGTGTGAAATGAACTTATTGATGTATGAACTAGAACCATAGTAGTCATGCTTTTTTGACTTACCCTCATAGGTGTGTATACTTAATTTCTGTTTTTGCTGTTGTTACTGAAAATGTGTACAGGAGGGCATACACTAATTAAACCATGTCTGCATGTACAATTCAGAGACATTGCATACAGTCTTCAAATTGTGCCATCTGTCTTTCTCTCTTTTTCAAATTGTTCCTTAATTGGCATAAACTCACCAGACCTTAAGTTTCCTATCTAACTTCTTAAGTTCTTGTGGTCAATTTGATCTTTGAAAGGGCACGTGTGAGCATTACTTTGTGCACCTTCACGAAGCAGGACTAGGCAATAGAGTCCAGGACCTCTCAAGAATGGAAGACGCGCAGCACAACTGGGGTCATCCGAAGACCCCATGGGCCTGGTAAACGAGACATAAAGGAAACGTGGCCCAGTTTCAACTTCTCTCAAGTCCTGAAATTAAGTTGTGGTGATGACAAAGCTAATTCCTCTGGCACAAGCCAAGGTAAGTCTTTGTCTCCAAATCTTAAAATCGTATGTTTCAAATGATTTCTACAATCAATTTTAAAAATACAATATCCAGTCAAACTCAGAGAGAATATACA
>NW_022111320.1:3007603-3032515 GCF_000313985.2 Echinops telfairi | reverse complement strand
GGAGGACTAATCAGAAGAGACCCAGAATAAAGCAGAGAACAAAGAAAATTGAGATATAAAAATAATAAGAGAAAGAAATCATAAAAAGGAAAAGGGCTATAGTGTAGGGAGTAATAATCCAGAAGGAAGAGAGAGAGCGAATGAGGTAGGAGTACTGTGTTAGGAAGCAGTGACTGAGAATGTTCAAAAAATGACCTCACACAGCCAACTGAAGAATCCTGATGAACCACAGCAAGAGAAATGAAAGTAAATCCATACATGACCACATCATAGTGCTATGGTGAGACCAAACATGTTGTCTGGACATGTATGTGAGGGGGCTTCAAAAACTTTTATGGAAAAATAGAATTAAACAATGATGGATTATTTCCCCCTTTTAACAGTGGCCTCATAAAACATCTGTTCTTTGGTGATTGGCTAATATCCCTGGCATCATGTTCACCATGTGGACCCATGCCATGAGGTGCTTCCCGGTTTCAACATTGCTTTTTAGCAATGCATCGTTTGCCATGGTGCCTAACAGTGTCTATGCATCAAAGTTTCTTTACTTATCTCTCTCTTTCTCTCTCTCTCTCTCTCTCACACACACACACACACACACACACACACACACACACACACCTGAAGCCCTCCCCTCTGTCCTCTGTTCTACTGATGGGCATTACGGCTTTCCCCATCGTCTTGCTATTGTGAACAGTGCTGTGATGAACTTGGATGCGCACATGTCTGTTGTGTTGCGACTCTTCCTTCTTTAGGGTACGGAGTTATCCACAAGAGGGCGGAGACAAGCCTACAGAGTAGGGTTAGGGCAAGTTATTGAGAGCATTAATGAGCAGTTTAAACTGCTGAGTACAAAATGGAAGCTCTGAAATGTAAACCCCACCTAATTTACACACGTTAAAAAAAAGAGAGACGATAGGGATTTTGCACGAACTTTCTGAAAAACCACAAGTATATCCTGTTGTTTGCTGTCAAGTTGTTCACTGTTCAGCAAAAGATCTCTCGTTCTTTTCTTGGCAAAGGCATGGGCGGGGGTGGGGGGTGGGGGTGTCCAGCCATCAACCTTTCAGTTAGCAGCTAAGTGCTGAACCATTGTGCCACCAGTTCTTCTCCCTCTCTTCTCTCTCTCTCTCTCTCTCTCTCTCTCTCTCTCGCTCTCTCTCTCACACACACACACACACACACACCCCTGAAGCCCTCCCCTCTGTCCTCTGTTCTGCTAGCTGCAGCCTTATTGTGATGCTTGTTAAGCCAGCATGAACTTAATTCTCGCCTCATAGGGTCACCATGAAGAACTTAGTGTGTGAGAGACAGACGCAGCATATTAAGATATGTCATGGCAATGGCAAATAAATCCGGAGGGAAGAAAATGGAGAAAATGTATTGTCCAAGAAGGATAAGGTGCCATCTGATATTAGGCTTTCATAAATTAAGAACATATCTTATTTTCAAGCTTGTTTAGGAAAAAAGGGATTTAAAAATATTTAATTAAAACAAAAACAAGAAGAGTAAAATTTTTTTCAATAGGTAGAACAAATATTAAGATGGTAGATTTAAACTAAAATATGTAAATAATTAGATTAAATGAAAATGTTCTAAATGCTCTGATTAAAAGACAAATACGTTCGGATTGAGGGGTGGAAACAATATGATGTAAAATGGAGACACATTTAAAATGTAAGAATAAGAAGAGTTTGACCTTGAAAGTATGGAAAGAAACGTAACATGCAAGCGTGGACCAAGAGAACAATTGTATGGTTATACCCTAATCAGATGAAGTAGACATAGAAAGAACAAGCCTTGTTATGTGTAAATTATAACTGTCTTATTTACTTACTGCTGCTGGAAGAGCAATACCATAGTAGATGACTTTAACAAGCAGAAACGCAGCCTCTCCCAGTTCATTGGGCTAGAAGTTGAGTTCCATGCAGCCCCTCCAGGAAAAGCCTCTCTCTCTGTCCGGTCTGGAGGAAGTTTCTTTTCTCTTCGAGCATTTGTGGGTAAGACCTTCATTGGGGATCTACACATGTCTTGGCCTGAATGCTCCCCTGGGTCTAGGACAGTGGTTCCCCACCTTCATAATGCTGCGACCTTTCATACAGCTCTCATGTTGTGGTGACCCTCCAACCATCAAATTATTTTCGTTGCTACTTCATAACAGTGATTTTGCTACTGTTATGAATGGTCATGTAAATATCTGATATGCAGGATGTACTTGCATTGTTACAAATTGAACATAATTAAAGCATAGTGATTAATCACAAAACAATATGTAATTATGTATTGTGAAATATGTATTTCTAATGGAAAGTAAATGAAATTTTGCCTTGAAGCAGGGTGTAGCACGGGTAACAGTCTTCATGTTGGTGCTCATATGTGGGCATATCTGCATGTGGGCGGACTCACCTGGAGACAGACAGAGGAGCTGTGTCTCAGTTCCTAAGACCATCAGAAAAATGTGTTTTCCAATGGTCTTAGGCGACCCCTGTGAACAGGACGTTCGACCCCAAAACGGGGTCGAGACCCACAGGTTGAGAACCGCTGGTCTAGGAGGTTCTCAGCACAAAAATACTGAGTCCAAAGGAATGGCTTCTCTCTTGAATCATCTTTCATGGTAGTAATATGGAAGTGCTCCTCTCTGTTGGTTCTTTCTCCTTTTATCTCTTGTAAGGAAAACTATGACTGAAGCAAGGGAATGACTTGAGTAAGGTTGGTGACTCAACATACACTCCCTGATAATTCTTTCTTATTGATATGCAAAGGTAAGGTTTTCAATATGCCTTAAATGCCAGATCATTACATCAGATCACAAAGTGGAAAACCACCACAGGGTAGTGTAAACCATAACCTATCTAAGTTGACACACATATTAAGGCACAACTCAATCCATAATACCACTTAATAACGATAAAGTTGATTTCCAAGGATGAATTCTAATTTTCTACACTGTGGAAGTTACATAATCTCCTGTCAACTTGAAAAGGGGTGGAGTCTAGCCTGTCAATCAGGTCACAGCCAATGAGGCCTCCGTATGGGCATGGCCTTTTCCTGGGGATTCTGGGAACTCCTGTCTTCCTCCCTGGAGGTGGAACACACTCTATCCCTGAGAGACATTCCTGTTGACAAGCCACATGGAACTGTGCCAATGGAGCCAGAGCCCTGGAACTGGAAGAGCCACGTGGACACCCATGCCAGTGCTGAAATGCTTACAACACCAGTGCATCCACAAGACTGTCCACCCACTGGCCTGTGATCTTCCTGCATTCTGTGTCATTGCATGTGTTGTGTGAGGCTGAAGAGGAATTTACAGACTGATATCGGACATATGGGCTAATATCAGACTTCTGAACTTGACCTGGACTGCGCTGGGATGTTTTCTTAATATACAGTTACTTTTATATAAAGCTCTTTCTTGTACATATATGAGTGTCTATGAATTTGTCTCGCTAGTCTACCCGGACCAACATATACATTGGATAAAAGAGTCTCAAAATAGATATAAATAGCCAAGCACTTAACCACTGCACTACCAAGACTCCTGATAATAAGGATAATAGTATAAAAGATATCAATGCTTTACAAATGAGTGTTTAAAAATATGCATAAGCTAAATAATCTCAAGGAGTTAGGAAGGAAAAACATTTCTTAGAAAAGAAAAAAAAGAGGGGGAGATAAAGCAGAAGTCAATAAAACGGAAATAAAAACAAACAGAAATGAACTCACCAACAAGATCAAGGCACGTTCTCAGAAATGATCTATAACGTTATAATATCTGTCAAGGTGAGCTTTAAAAGGATATCAGAGAAAAAATAAGCAAGAGGTATAGTGGAATTAGGAATAAAAAAGGATAAAACTATCCACTCTATAGGTGATAGAAGTTTTAACATTTCAGGAAAGTCTACAAACTCTTAAAACTAGTAATATAAATGGCATGCAAACGTCTCTGGTGTTCTTTGACATTAGGAATAATAACATAGAAAATAAATTGCAAGAAAAAATGCATTCCAAAGATGTGACAGAACTGGTTGTTGGGGCCAAAGACACCCTCAAGTTCAAATATAATTTGTAAAGTCACATTTATTAAACTTTAAATCCTTTGTCTCGTAAAACAAGACAATGACAATTCATTGGGACGATGGAGATCGTCAAAGTCAGACCCCAAGCATTTACAGAAACTCAGTCCCTTAAAGGGGATTTGGAGACAAGGCAAACTGTCACAATACCATGATTGGCACCAGATCAATACATCACAGTTGCAGGAGGGATACAGATATGGTAATGGAATTTTGATTGGGACACAAACATTATGCTAGACAGAATCATTTACAAGATTCATTCAGGGCCCCTCCAGTCTAGGCAGTCACAGTGAGATTCATAACCATGAGTCCCTAGTACCCCAATTTGCATCAAGGACCCACCCAGGCAAGTCTCTAAGGGAGAGATTGTCCTTTCCTGGCCTGGCTGTTGTTATTCTTGTCGTGGAGTTGATTACGACTCATCATGACCCTGTGTCATACACTGTCCGCACAATCCTTGTTGTGTTTAAGTTCATTATTGTAACCACAGGGTCAATCCATCTCTTGACAGTCTTCCTCTTTTTCATCGACCCTCTACTTTATCAAACATGATGTTCCCCTCCGGAAACTGATCTCCCTTGATAACGTGTCCAAAGTGTGTGAGACCAAGTCTCACCTTCCTCATTTCTAAGGAGCATTCTGGCTGTACTTCTTCCAACACAGATCTGCTTGTTCTTCTGAAATCCACTAACTTTCAGTATTCTTAATTAAGTTTGAGTCTATCAATTCTTCTGTGGTCTTCTTCCTACTTGCACATCCATATGAAAATCGCATGGCACACCTTAGTCTTCAAAGCAATATCCTCGCTCTTCATTTTAAGAGGTCTTTGGCACCAGATTTGCCCAATACAATCCATAATTTGATTCTTGACCGTGACTTCTATGAGCATTGATTATGGATCCAAGAAAAATTAAATCCTTGACAGCTTCAGTCTTTTCTCCATTTATCATGTTGCCTGTTGGTCCAGTTGTGAGGGCTTTTGTTTTCATTGTATGCATAGAGGGAGTGTTAGTTGACACCGCCACTCGGAGTGTAACTTGGCAGTGTTTAGTAAAATAAAAATTTGAAAATTCTTAAATCCAGAAATTTTGCTTCTGGGTGTTTACCTTAATTTCCTGTAACTGTGCCTAAGGAAGCACTTTGAAGGATGCCCCCTTCCTGTGTGTACTCAACAAACACTCATGCAGCACTCACTGCATTCCAGTCATGGCTCTGACTTTTTACAAAAAGACCTCAGATAACCCTCATAGGAGCCTCGGTAGTTCAGTGGGTTAAGCTTTGGGTTGCTAACCTCAAAGGTGAATCTGTGTGCTCTTAAAATGATGTACAGTCTTGGAAACCCCGTGGGAAAGTTCTATTGCGTTCTGTAGGGTCACTATGAGTTGGAGCTGACTCACTGGTAATAAACAACCCTAATAACAACTCTAGGAGATGTTGTTGTTGTTGTTAAGTGCTGTCTAGTTGGTTCCAACTCATAGTGTCCCTATGTACAACAGAACAAAACACTCAGATTGGCAGGTACTATTAATAGGCTCACTGTGTTAGTCTGGGTACATTCAGAGAAACAAATCCAAGAAACTCATGTATAAGACAGGGTTTTATATAAAGGGTAAGTGCACATCAAGAAAACATCCCAACCCAGTGCTGCCCAAGCCCACAAGGCCAACATTAACCGATATGTCCAACACCAATCCACAAAGTTGTCCTCCATCTCACAAAACACACACGATGATGCCGACTGCAGGAGGAAAGCTGAGTCAGTGAATGGGTAAGCATCTCAGTGCTTGCAGGGGTCTCCACATAGCTGCTCCAGTACCCAGGGCTGCATCAGGGTAGGTCCATGTGGCTTCTCCTCGGGGATGTCTTGCAGGAAGTGAGCCTTGCCAGCTGAAGGAGGGAGCTGGCTAAGGCAGCTGCACCCTGGTCCAACCATCAGAAAGCAAGAGACCTGAGAACTAGAAAGGCGAGACTCACCGAGCCATTTATCCCTCCACCCTGCAATTAACCCCACATGTATTTATCGGCCAGGTTGGCACAATTAACTACCTCACTCACCTTCTAGGTAATGGTAAATTTTTCTTGCATCTTCTTGTGAAAACTAAAAATAAAAAAGGCTAAGAACCTTGCTGTGGTGAGACCAATGGCTTTGTCTGGCCTTTCTAGCTATGACCTTGTAACGTTCACAAAACAATTGGGTAGAACTATGCAACCAAGATGGTTGACTCACCAAGAGGATTACACAGTTGGCTCCTAATGCAAATCAGGGCCTGGAACCTTGCAGGAGTGGACCATGAAAATAATATGAAGGTTGGTTGCATTTTCCTTACAGCTAAGGTTAAAAGGATCCAGCTTAGAAGTGGAAAATGGGGACCTGACTTCTATCCAGAAGAAATGGGAGTCGAGTGTGTTCTTGGGCCTAGAGTCTCTATGCTGGAAAGTCATAGACCCTGGAGACAAAGAGAGGTAACACCAGAGGTGGCAAGACATGGAGAGAAGCAGCAGCAAAGGCAGAAGAACAGAAGACCTGCAGGAGACGGCACACTCAGCTTCTCGGTCCCTAGATGAAAAGGACTGAGCATCTTGAGGAGAAGGCTTACTGGCAGAATGGGCGGAAGGGAATGTCTCTAAGCACTTATTGGTAGGATTAAAGACCTAGGTAACACTTGCAAACAGAGCAGGAACCTGGTTGGCACAAATTGCCCCAAGAGCCAACAGCTGAGGGCCGGAGAGAGGCTTGCTTATGATCATTACTGAAGCAGAGACTGTCTTGATTGAAGAACGGTATCCAGTCATTTCTGATCCTGAATTGTAATCCATTACTTGCCTAAAAAGTCTCGTCATTATGATTATTTCTATGATTTTTGGTGTGGCCACTACAACAGATTATTGAGCCCAGCGGAGACATAGAAAGCATGGCTGGCATCAGAGCTAGTAAAAAGGTTGGAGATAGGAGGTATGCCAGACGCCCACCTCATAGCAATCAGCTGTGGACAAGTGATGCTAGTAATCATAGCAGCTTTTTAACCACATTTTACATTATATTAGTAAAATACTGAAAACCACTCCAAACTTCATCAGTAAAGCAATGGATAAATATGGATAAATGAATGTGTTGTTTCATAGGATAAAATACCATCAGCTATTAAAAATACACATCTCTTTCTTTATATAAACTAGTTGATACCCTGTCAATTTCAGTGAGGATCACTATGTGTGGCAGAGTGGAACTGTGCTTCAAAGGGTTTTCAGTGGAGGCTTTTTCAGAAGTAAATCACCAATCTTTTCTTCTGAGATGTTTCTGTATGGATTTGAATCACTGACCTTTGGTTGGAAGTTGAGCACTTAGCCAGTTATGCCACACCAAAATTCTTTTTGTCATTTGTAATTTGTATATAAACAGACCTCAAAACATAGTAATGATGACTGAAAAATAAGATGCAGAAGTGTATTATTATGTTCCACATAACACAATTTGTGTTAAGGCATGCAACACACACATTGCTTAACCACAAGGTTGGCAGTTTGAAACCACCAACCACTCCATGGGAGAATGATGAGATCTTCTACCCCTTGGAAGCCCACAGGGAAAGTTCTACCTAGTCCTATAGGGTAGCCGTGAGTCACGATCAACGTGATAGCATTGAGTTTAGTTTCTGTGGGAGAGTGTTTCCTAGTAATTAACCTTTATGTAATTTCACTTTAAATCTCTTAACATTAGCAGACTTCTTCTATTTAGAAATAATATATGATCAGTACAGAAGAGGGGACAGTTGAGCCTCCACATACAATGATTCACTGAGCAGCACCATCTGATTTATGCATCAGCGCTTTGGAAGGGCATTCTCTATTAAAGGTAGGGAGATACAAGGGCTTGTACAAGACCTCCAACACATTACAGTTGAGAAACCAAACCTGCTGCAGATTCTAATTCATAGTGACCCTATATAGGGTTCTCAAGACTTTATGGGAGTAGACAGCCTGATTTTGTTTCCATGGAGCGACTAGTGGTTTTGAAGTGCCAACCTTGCAGTTAGAAGCCTAGCGTCGAACCCGCAGCACTTTGAGGGCTCCTTCTGGCTTGAGAAGAAGGGTGCTATATTTGGATGGTGAAAGGAAGGGAGATAGCAATTTGGGTGGACACAAGAAGACAATGTTGATTAGAAAAACATATCCGCTGCGATGGGAAATGCTTCTTGATTCAGTTCGGAGGCTTTGCTAGCGATATCAATAAAACCGAAAAACCCAACTCATTGCCACGGGGTCGATTCCTCCTCCCAGCACCCCCAAACCGGAAGCACGATGTCCCCGGGGCCCCTAGCAACATCAGTAGGTACAATGAAAGTTGTCGCTGTTTCAGGCTAGCCATTTGCCTCTGTGGTATTGCTCTCACGTTTCCCTTGAATAACTTCCCAATCTACTGCTCCTTCCATCCCTCCGCAGGCCCCACTGATGTCTGATAAACGTCCTACATCTGATATTAACCTGAAACTCCCGAATTCCTGAAAGCGAGTTATTTATTAACAGAACCCAAACTACCAGTGCTTGGGCAAATCTTCTAACTCTTTCAAATGACTGATCAGCTCAGAGAAGCGTCTGCAAATCGACAAGTACATGAAATAATTGAAACTGTGTGCCAATTGTTCGCTCTGATCCGAAGTTTGGGAGCGGAAGTTAGTCATTGACTGCAGGGCCCACGGGTGAGAGTGAGTCCGCGGTGAGGGAGTCAAGTGTACCGCTGGCCCGGCAAGCCGCGCAGGAGGCAGCAGCCGGCAGACCTGAGAGCCGCAGGGCTGTCTGAGAGCTTGGCCCCGGATTGCGTGGAATTGCTCTCAAGCCTGAGCATTTCACCTTCTATCCCCCCTGATGGCCAGAACTTCCTGGGCTGAGAGGTATGGCTGCCTTCTTTCCTATCTTTCTGTTCTGCAGAGACAACAGCTAAGTAAAGTCAGTGTGATGTAGTGATGTAGAGAGTGGGTTGGAGAAATGGGGGCAGAGCAGCTTTCAGGGACCAGCTGATTATGCAGATTAAGCGCATTTGAGAGTTGTGTAGCTGGCCACCCATGCATGCATGTCAGTTATTAGAGTAAGTACGTTATTGGAACATGTCTCTAGGTCTCAAGGGCAAGAAAGCCATGCTTTATATATTCTCGTTAGTGCATATTTTGTTAGACTCCCTAAGTCTAGATCCCATGTCTCTTCTAGATGTTTGTTTTTCTCAGGAAACATCTTGCAGCAGGTAAAAAAAAACTGACTCTTCCTGGGATTTTCTAAGAAAATTAAATGGCATTGTTATTGTTAATGTGTTGTACTGACTGTGTTGTTATTTTTGTAGAAAAGAATTTTCTTTTGATACCTCAGATATTTTACAAATTGACTCTAACTGCATTTTTGCTCTTTGGGGCTTATATTTAAATCGCTATAATAATCAACCACAGGACTTTATGAAATTTATAAATTTCCATTTTAAAAACAGAAAAAAAAACCTTGCAGGCATTTAAATTTGGACTTTCTTTGTTTAATATCTGAAATTGAAATCTAAATTAAGATACATATGAGCTTTCTTTGTACTTTGAAAGTTTGAATTTGCGTTCTGCAAAAATCAAACACAGATTTGAATCTGGATTTAAAAAACAAGAAGAAGATTTACTTTATTCCAGAGCAAAGGTGACCTGCTACGTAAAGATTTGTAGGTGAACCAGTATATAGAAGTGCATTCAAAAATCTGGGTGATCAATCACGAGATTTTAGGTTTCAGAAAGTTTATTAGACTTGACCATATGTTTCAGTCCCTATCTATTTCTGTTTCAATATGTATTCAAAATGAAATCATTTGGGTTTATTTGGTTTTTTGGAGCTCTTGATTAAGTAGGCCACCAAACTGATTTGGGTTGGTTTGTGAGAGTCAACTTGCTACAAATTAATTGTGTTCTAGCAAAAAGACTGGACCGAGGGCTGAGTCTGTCAGCATCCTTTGGAATAGCCCCGTCTCCGAAGCTTTCAGTGGAGGCGAGATGTGGCAACGGTGTCACAGGCAGAGGAAACTGAGAGGCAGCCAGGGAACAATAGACATCTTGTGGGAAAGGCTGAAATGTATGCGGCCAATTCCCATGGGAATGCCTGTAGGCCTTTCACACTGTGTGTGAAAAGATGCTCCTTCAAAAGATTCTTTAATCCTTTCTTTCAAGGGGAAAAAATCTATCTGAGAACTTTATTGAAAGTTTCTTGACCCCAAATGAGTCTCAGTCTATGGGCATGTCATAATACAGGTGAACAAAATGATTTTGGTTGTTGTTGCAGACTAGTTTTGAAAGCTTAATGTAAATAAATATTGCTGTTCTGTAATTTTCTAAAGCCAGGAAGGCAGGCCACATTCCACCCTGAGTCGGAAGCTAGGAGGTGAATTACTTGCAAGAACTTGACTTCTGAGTTAATTATCTTCCCCTTTCCCCAAAGTTTCCATTTTTCTACAAGTGGAATCCCAATGGTAGGATGTCTGGTTCATGTGGATTTTCCCTCACAGATGTGCAACACTCAGACACACCCGGTCAACGAATATGTTTTATTATGGTCCGATAAGTAGTAATCACCTTGGAAAGTCCTAAAGACGGGGCCCTGGGGGGAAATGATATACTCCAGCCTTGCTACCAAATGGGGAGAGCTACGCTAGCATGCTCAAAGCCAAGGCTTTGGATGACCCAGCCACACCAAGTCTGAGCTGCATTGTCTTCCAGTCCATTGTATTTCTTCACTGCTATTGTTCAGTCTTGTTCTTGTGTAGGCTGGGACCACAGCCAGGCTCTCTCTCCAGAGAATTAGATCAGGTTGTCAAAAACCAAAAGGGATCAAATAAAAATCGTGAGTGGAGGAGTGTTCATTAATCCATCCAAATTTGCACTGCAGGTAATTGCATAACTGATATCTGAACCCAGTTACGTCCAGGTTCCTCCCTTCCCTCCGCTCTGCTCTTCTTATTGGACTCGTGAAGAGTGCCCAGTTCTGGTCCCACACCAACTTGATGGCATTCATCAACAACAATATTCTTTCCTTTTCAAAATAGATAAAAACAAGGGTTAAGAACCACACACAACGAACAGAGGATGGAGGTGAGGGAAGGCTAGAGAAAAACAAGCTATTTCATTAAAAGGGGAGACTCAAATGGCAACTGAGCACAGGAAATTTACTAATGGTAGAACATGCTGACAGTGGTTAGTGTTTCTAGGTAAGGTAAGCAGTTAGAACGCCTCAGGGACTAACCAAAATATTGGGGGTTTGAGTCTGCCCAAAGGTACCTTGGACCAAAGATCTGGTGATTTACTTCTGAAGCATTATTCATTGAAAACCCCTAAGAGCAAGCATAGTTCTACTGGTATCCATGTACACAGGATTCACCATTGTTAGGAAGGATATCTGGTTGTCCACAGGATAGCATTTAAAATTTGCTAATGATTGCACAATGTCTAGGAAGATCCCTGGTTATATAACACTCACAGTGTCCACATCTGAATGATTATACAGATGAATTTATCTGCCACACAACTGTGCATGCTTTATCAGTAGACAGATAGATGTACCGCCCAAACCAAAGCCAAACCCAATGCTGCCGGGTCCACTCCAATACACAGGCAGCCTATAGGACACAGAGAGCCGCCCCCATAAAAGTTCCAAGACTGTAAACCTGTATACATTTTCCTCCACACCACATCTCTACCACAATGAGAGGCGGGTGAGTTTGACTATCAGTCTTTGGGTTAGCAGCCAAGCCCTTCATCATGTACTGCCAGGGCACCAGCCCTACTGTCAACACACTCACTGCCACTGAGTCGATACCAACTCAAAGTGACCCTGTGGAACAGGGGAGAACTTACCCTGTGGGTTTCTGAAACTGTAACTCTTTAAGGGAGTAGAAAGTCCCATCTCTCTTCCTCAGAGCAGCCGATGGTTTTAAACGGCTGCCTTCGAAGCTAGCAGTCCAACCAGCAACCTCTCTGCCAGTACGAAAGTAAAATAAAGAGATTTATCGAAAGTCCAGAGACGGCCCAGACCAGAAAGAAGGCGGCGAGTCTGCGGGGCGAGAAAGAAGCCGGCGGGCACTAAAGCTGTCCCAGCACGGCTGACTGGGACCATCAGAGGAGTTGAAGGTGGGATATTGGAGAGTGGAGATTTGAGGAGGATGGTGCAGAGAACTGCTGAAAAACATCTCCTAGACGTTATCAACTGGAGGGCAGAGTTTGGGTGGGAGGGGGATGAGGTAGGTGAACGGTACATGATTGTAAACGTGCTCTTCGGTGAATTACAGGACGATCACAGAACTGGGACAGGACAGATTCTCTGGGACTTGTTAGAATGGCTTTCTCAGGGATATTGCCCCTTGTAGGACCATGGCATGGCAGATTGATATGTCAAGACCCTTTGGGTGCAGGTTATCATGTTGACATGGCATCTTTGAGCATCAAAGACAGACCTCTGGGAATAGACGGTGACATCCTGCATCTCCAGAAACATGTTTCCTTCAGGGCGCGTGGTTAGATCGGCACAAAGGTTAGAGAAGCTCCTGACAGAAAAGGCAGCTTTAAAGTCCAACGTGAACTCTGGGCTCATGTGGAGAGCGCAGCGAGGCTGCGTTTTCAGGCTGATCTGGTTACATCCTCTAAGAGCTTCTGATCTGAGTCCCAACAAGCCCCAACCCAAACCCACTGCCACAGGTCCATTCTGACTCAGTGACCCGATAGGACAGGGTGGAGCTGCCTCTGTGAGTTTACAGGAGTAGAAAAGCCTTGCCTTTCTTCCCTCAGAGCAGCTGGTGGTTTCAAACCACTGACCTTACACTTAGCAGCCCAGCCCATAACTACTACACCACCTGGGCTCCTGGAGCCTCAACATAATTTTTTAAAAAATTATTTAAACAAGGGGAAGTCCTAGTGCCTTCCCTCTCCAGTGGGAAGAGATTACTAGGGTTAACGTGTTTTTCTGAGCATTGCTACAACATTTAAAGGGAAAGTCTGGCATATCTTGTTCAAGTGGAGCTTTATGGAAACTCTCCCAGACAATGCAGTAGCAAGAGAGAGCCAGAGACTGAAGGGGCGGGGAGAATAAGAATATGCATTTTTGATTGGGTAACTTCCATTTTTACATTTGTTTTAAATCAGTCCCTGCGTCCTTTGACTGTCAAGGATATTAATCACAGTGAAAGAGTGACTTCTTTCAGACTATGGCTGGACAAGCGTCCAGTCTTTCAAACTGTGCCTGTGACATCCATCCGAGGACGGCGGGAACTGGGAACTGAAGGGCAGTTCCCGCCCCCTGGGGCTTGGGGATATGGCTCTAAAGCAACATTCCATTCACCTGTTGGCATTCCTGATGCACTGGTGTTCCAGCCGGGCGTCTTTCTTTTCCAGTCTCCCAGAGAAAGTATAGATTTTCATGAACACTGGGAGTTTTGTTTTCTCTGTTCAAAACAACTCTATTTTTTTTTTTTTTTTACTGGAGCAGGCTTTAGGTTACAGGCCAGGAAACAAGAGCGCTTCACTGAGAGTAACTCCACTGGGTGAGCTGCGGCCGATCCATCACCTGACCTCTCTGGGGCTTGGGGGGGGCGGGGGCAGGCAGCTGCCCGCATTCCTTGAATTCTTCCACCGGCCACTGCAAGGAACAACTTCAGGTTCACTGAGCTGAGCGGACTTCCCTGCTGTGTGCTGTGTTCCCGGCGTCCCGGCCCCTGCCTCTCCCTCCCAGTCTTAAGCCCAGAGCTGAGTCACACCAAGTGCGCCCTTGAGGAGTAGCTCTGCAGGTAAACCGAGTTCCCAGGGGGGCAGCTGTGACTCCCTGGCCTGTGTCCCTCTTGATGTTGAATTGTCGTGTTTTGCATTTGGGGGTGTCTGTGTCTTCTGACAGACTGATCAAAACCAGCCCCACCCCCAACCCCCTTTAACTGAATACTGAGGTGGTGGGCCTCAAATTAGGGTCTCTTAAAGGTTAGAAACCAGACATCTTGGGGGCATCACAGTTCCAGGTTAGGCTGCTAACCTCAATGTCAGCAGTTCGGAAACCACCAGCCCTTCTAAGGGAGAACGAGAAGGCTTTCCACTCCTGTACAGAGTTACAGGACACCCACAGGAGCAGTTTTACCCTGCCCTAGAGAGTCACTATGGACTGGCATCAAATCCATGCCGGTGCATTTGGGGAGGCACGATTAGGTAAAGAAATGTTGAGGGTAAAGACTGAGGATAAGGCAGAATTGTATAAGGCAGTCTGGGTTTTGGTTTGGTCTGGTGTTTGTAATGCACACCGTGTGAGGGTTGAGGCCTGACCGGTCTGGATCTGAATCGTGGTCTTATGTGTAACCTCAGGCCTGGCAGCGAACCTCACCCATCCTGTCTCTTCGCCCGTAACCCTGTCTCAGGGTGGATGGAAGAACTGAGAGAAGCAAAGTGTCCAAGAGAGCACAGAAAGGATTTGAATGGGAGCGCACGTGTGTCACTGTGTTTCTCAGATGAAGCAGCTCTTGATCTGGCTCTGACCCTCTCTACCATTGTCAAAACCTGAAACGGAGCAAAACATTGACCAGAGCCGCTGAGAAATAAGTAACAGCTCCTTGAGCCTCTTAATCCAGGCTAGTTTAAAGCCACCATGTGGGCGCTCTGGGCAGGAGAAAGCTATGTAGTCAGCATCACGGGCAGGGCCATGTGCACAGCGACAAAGAACCCAGAGAGGGCTTTTCTGAGACTCACTGCCTGCCATCCGACGCTGCCCCTTCCCCTCGGGGCCCTGAGCTGTGTCTCACCATATGGAGTTGGTGGGAGAGTTTCTTGGGTCCACACCTGGGAAGCACGGCCCGCTGACCATCAGCTGTTAGCATTAGCGTCATTACTTGACAAAACTCTCTCGTGCACTCCTTCATCTCCGATGTCGAAAACCACTCACTGAGCGCGCATTCATTCGCCTCCTTGGAGAAACCGAGGCTCGGGGAAGGGAAGGGCTCAGACCAAAGGTCCACATCCGCTGAGCGGCTGAGCTGGGACATGCATCTCGATGCCTAGACGGGCCGCTGGTCCGTGGCTCTTTGCTGTGCAGCTCTGAGTCCACAAGCTCGATCCTTGAAGGGGTGAGGCCCGCCCGCAGGTGGAGGTGACCTCCCTGCATCAAAGGGGTCCTTGGGAGACCAAGTCACCCAGGCCTGTCACAAGCCACAAGAACACCTGCGTCCCAGAGCTTTGCGGCAGCAGCTGCCTCGAGGAGCGCTCTCTCGTGGGCTGTTGCAGTGTTCCTGCCAGGCTGTCTCTCTCCGGTGGTCACTGTGCGCACGGAGACCTTGTTGAAGCGCTCAAGGACTTGTCCCAGGATGTAGTCCCCTTCTGATTTACATTTTACGTAATAAATAAATACATTAATTAAAAATCTGGAGGTAGCATATGGGTGGGGTTTGTTTTCTGAACCCAAAAGTAATGACTGCACCCCCGATGAAGGAGGGAAATATAAGAAATAGAAAACATGGAATATGGAACATGGGGCAGGAAAGAAAAGTCGCCCACAACACTGCATAATCATTTGATATTGTGGTGTGTCTTTTTTTCAAAACGTTTCCCTGAACTGTTTTCTATTTTGCCTTTCCTTTTCTTTCTTGTTTTAGTGACTGTGTGAGTAGCTTCCCATATCAATATATTCCCTTCTAAACTGCGATTGCTAGTATCTGCACAGTGTCCTTTTCTGTGGGTGTACTTTCATTTAGTAATTAATTGACAGCTTGTTTTCCTGCTATCAATAATGTTGTGATTTGGGGCCACAATATATTAATGAGGTGAAGTTTATGTTTATAGCCCTGATTCTCTCATTAGATTAAATTCCTCTAAGTGCAATTACCAGACCAAAGATTATAAATATCCCTGAGGCTTTTCAAAGTAGAGGGATTTTCTCATCAGAAATCGATGCATGTGTTGTACACATTGGAAGTGCATTAGAAAAACAGGGGGGAGATAGCAAAAGGCAAGCATGGGGTCGCAAAGCATGGGATGCCATGACCCAGGTGTTCCACATTGTTAGTAGATCCTCCGCAAAGTGAATGAGGCCTGCAAAGCTCTTGTTGCTGGTTGCCATAGAGACATCTTCATTGGGTGCATGGTGGTCACGTGTGTAGCAGTGAAACATTGCCAGGTCCCTCTCCCTCTCCGTGGTCATCAGTAGGCCATCGTGCATCCAACGAGTCCATTGTTGCAGGCACTGTGTATTTTGAGCACCTTTCAACCTACAGATTGCACACGGTCTGTGCACAATGGGTGCCCTTGCCGGTATTTGAAATACCACTGACAGCACTTCCAGCATCATAGTAACATATAAATCCTCAGAGTATGACAAAATGATGGGCGATGGGTAAAAATCTTACCCAATACAAAAGGTCTGGATCAAATGCCATTTCCTCCAGAGAAGCAGCACCACGCATCTTCACCAAGGGAATTTCTCTCTTTTCCCTTTTCTCTTCTTCCTTCTCTTCCCTCTCTCTTCTCCTCCTCTCCCACCTCGTCCATCTTTCTCTTCTTCTCTCTCTCTTTCTAAGACTTCACTTTATAGTACCCACGGGACTTTTCTCCAAGTTGTCTGTATAGAATATCTGATACAAGTTCTTATCTCTCCACTCTACCCCTGGATTTGTGAATGTTTTGGGTGTGTGTTGAAGAACTCGGTATTTCTGCTTAGGGACCAAAGACTTATTTTGCACTTGAGAGACACTCAAGATTAACCACTGAAGTTTAGGCAGGAATGTAGGGCTCCCCTCTCCCCCCAACCACTCCATGGGAGAAAGAGGAGGCAGTCTGCTTCCATAAAGACTCCAGCATTGTGTACTCTCTGGGGCAGTTCTGCTCTGTCCTATAGGGCTGCTATGTATAGGAATCAATTAAATGGCAGTGGGTTTGGTTTTAGTTTGGGTTAAGAGATCATGTAGTAGAGGAAGCATCTACCTTGGCATTTTAGCATTGTTTGCAGCACAGAGCTGTTCCTACAGGGATAGGATCAGCGAAGGCTGAGACCACTGGAGGGAAGCAGCAGCTTCCCTTCTCAGTTTTCTTGCTTCCTGGTGAAAATCTGGGCAGCATTACTCATATTAAGTCAAGCATGGTCACTCTCTGAGACCATGGCTACACTTGTAAGTGACCTGCATGTCTGAGGTGACTACACTGGACTTAAACTGTGAGCTACCCACTGGCCTGAAACAAGGAGACCAGCCACGACCCTACCTACCATGGGGTCATGGAGAGGTCACTAAATTTCCTGGCTTCTGTCTGCTCACCTCTGAATCAACTCACCTGAGAATAGACAGATATTTCTTTGTGGCCATTACTCCACTTCCTGTGGACCAAATCATGGAGGGTCTGAGCATGACCAATATGGTCAGTGTCACATCACACTGGGTACTGTCGCTGAATAATGCAATTGGTTTGACCTATGAGTAAGACAGGAGCTCTGGGCACAATGGTAAAGTCCTTGGCTGCTAACTGACAGTGGGCAGTTTGAAAGCACCAGCCACTCAGCTCGAGAAAGCTGTGGCCGTCAGCTTCTGTCAGAGATGGATCGCCTCCATAGGAGTCCCTGGGGGGCAGTCCTACTCTCTCCCCTAGCACCTCTAGGAGTTGGAGTTGTCTTAACGACAGTGGGATGGGGGTTCGTTTCATGCGTGAAAAATACAATGGGACTTTATTGAGTCAACTGTGGGATCAGAGACAGGATTGCCTGACCCCAAAGTTCCTCCTTTTCACTCCACCTTGGAATCCTTTCATGTCAAAGTTGTGTCCTAGTTTACGTTGGCATTCAAGTTCAGTGAAGATTTATCCAGCTCCAAACTCCTAATTCGGAACCTTCTATTCCATTAGTTAGAAAGCATATTAAAATAGAACAAGTAGTGAGATCACCTTCTAGCCTTAGGGTGGGGAAGCTTCTATTGCCCTTGTAGCAACCAAGAAAGTAAACTCTGGTTTCTATGTCCAGGCCCTAGAAGGTGGCAAGTCTAAAAGATGTTCCTAGGCTCTCTCTTTTCTTTCACTCCCCCATTAGGCTTGATTTTCATGGGAATCTGTCATCTGGCAAGTGTTGGGCATATGCTTGTTGCTTGTCCTCTTGTTTCCTTGTGCCATGGAGAGATGTAGAAGGATGTAGAAAATAAGTGTGAAATTTATGCTGCTTTTTGAAGTTCAAGTTAAATTCCATAGGGATTTAATCATTTCAGACAGGAGCTTTTGAGACAAAATAAGGAAGGGGCTCATTTGAAGACCATCAAGCCAAGATCTGTTACTCAACACACATGTTTCCAAGTGTTCTTTTCCCCTCACTACTGGGCACCAAGCTGACATCCTGATTCTGCGCTCATGCCAGCCTGCTAATGGCAATATTGTGTCATTTGTTTCCCTTGCAGAGAGTGTTAAGGAAGACTTCAAAGCCTGGGAGGGAAATGACCTTTCATGGAATACCTCCTGCTACGTGTTTTTGCTGAGCTCCAGTAACGGACACACATGGCCCTGGGTCTGCAGAAAGTCAACTAATCATCAGACTCCTCATCATGCATCAACTATTCAGACTAGTTTTGGGGCAAAAAGATCTTTCACGAGCTGGGGACCTCTTCTCCTTAGATGATGCTGAGATTGAAGACAGCCTGACAGAAGCTTTGGAGCTAATTAAAATAATCAGCTCATCTTCAGTAAGTAAAATGGTTTTAGACTGGCTCCCTGCAACGATCTATCATAGAGCCAATTGGTTGCCTATGTCCCGGAAGGAAAGATCTGTGCAGGGAGAAAGGGGGGAACTGGTAAGATATCTCCCTCTCTGCACTTGGCTCTGTGGTTTAAGTCGGTGTCCAGGTGATAACACCAAGGAGACCATTGACTTAGCTGGCAGCCCGGTTTCGGTGTACCCACTGAAGTGGGGGCTAAAACTCTGGGACTTGCAGATCTGAGTGGACTCCATAAAGCGGGCTAACCTAGGCCCTCTTTCCATATATTTAAAATGAAGCTGAGAGAAGAAGGTGCAGATTAAGGCACCAACATGCCCCGCCACACTACAGCATCCGTAACACAGGTGGATGTGCAGCGACGGCTGAATAATGCAAGAAGCCAGATAATGCCTCCTGCCATGGAGGTAATATTAGAACAGGACAGTGAACGCTCTACTGCCTGAAGTGATCGCTGCCCAGGGCTTGGAAATGCCAAGTCTGCTTCTCTAGCTTCTCTGATTTTTATCTTCCCTTTGCTCCATTTTCCACATATGCATCTACATCCATTTAATTCAATCCCTGCCTCCTAAGCCCACAGACCTTGATCAGATAGACTGAAAGCCTTTAGCTACCCTCCCATTCCTTTGCTCCTTCTCAATGTCAAGCCTGTTCGCAATTCTGAAACTATTTCCTGAAGGAGGTGACAGTACCCAGCATGATGTGACAGTGACCATTTTGGTCATGCTTGGACCTCCCCAAGGAGACTGGTCCCTCTTCAAAGGCCACCAATCCTCCTCTCGTGTCCTTCCAACTCAACAGAACTTGCCAGAGTTTGGCACAGAGACTCTCTGGGCAGGGGGATGTGGTGGGACGAAAGCCCTAAAACACGGAATTAGCAAAGGGTACACATTTCAGCGATAAATCTCCCTTCCATGTTCTAACCAAGAGATGTTTCAAAGCCACATTGGCAGCCAGGGCAACTTCCTCCTCCAGCCTGTCAGCATGGCTTCTCGTTGGCTGCCAGGGACACGGCAAAGTCCCCAGTGACCATGAAGTCACTGCCCAAACACTCTTCTTTTCCCCAGTAATGCCATTGGCAGCTATTCTGTTTCCACCTTTGTTTCTCCAGAGCGTTCATCAGCTTACTACTGCTGTTGATAGGCTCCCCTCAGTCCGCTCCAACTCAGGGCAATGCTGGGTTCAACAGGGTGAACCGCCGCCTGGTCCCCCATTCGCCTCCCACAATTGTAGCCCCTGTGTCGATCCATCTCGTTGACAGTCTACCTCTTTTCAGGCCCTCTAATTTACCAAGCGAAATGTCCTTCCCTAAGGACCGAATTCTCCTAATCACATGTCAAAGAATGTGAGCCAAAGTCAAAGTCTTGGAGATGAAATCTCACCACCTCGTAGTCTGACTTGAAACACAACGTGCTCCTGAGACGTTTGCACGTCCTGGATAGGGCTGCTTCGAGCAGTCACATGCCTCTAGAATGTACCACTGGTTGTCTTCTCCCGGGCAGAATAAGAGAGAAGACCTGGTGGCACCGTGGCTAAGGTACGACGGTGCTAACTGAAGGTCCGTCGTCATTGCAAAGCCTTGGAAACACCAAGGGACAGTTGCCTTCCGCCCTCTAGGGGTCATGATGAGTCAGAATCCACCCAGTGGCAGAGTACACTTTGCTTTTTCAAGAGCATCAACAATTACTTCTTAAATTCCCTGAAGTCTCCTTCCACTAGAGGTCACTGGTGGTCAGGGATTTCTTCTGTTTCCCTTGTCAATTACCCGGACTCACAAACGTCAAATTCAGTTTCACCATCACGGAGATGTTGCTCATTTCCTACACCTTCGGTTCCTAAAAGGACTCATCGGTTCTGTTGTTTGTTAACAATTAAGACAGTTAATTGCCATCAGGAGCAAAGTCCGTCCTCTAGCCCTCGGCGGCGCACCAAGCCAGCAGAGCTGAGAGCCCGGAGTTCACCTGCCTTCTTCAGTGACGGACTCTGTCCTGGCTTTTTGTTCCCTTGTTTCCTGGTCTGTTACCTCAGCAAGGAGCCCTGCTGGCCAGTGATTACAAGCTGAGCTGCCATCCACCAGGTCAGCGGTTTGAAACCACTAGTAGCTCCTCAGGAGCAAGATGGAGCTTTCTACTCCTGTAAACAGTTATTGGTCTTGGAAACTCACGGGGGCAGTTCTATCCTGTCCTAGAAGGTCACTATGCATTGGCAGTGAGTGAGTGAGTGAGTGAGTGAGTGAGTGAGTGAGTGAGTGAGTGAGTGAACTTGATGTGGAACTTAGCGTGGGACAGGTGCAACGTACGGTGAAGCCTGTAGGAACCAGAACTCATTAGGACTGTTATCCTAGCCTGGCAAGTTCTCTGCCTCTGACGGAGGGCGGGCTCACCCTGTTTTATTCTCCTTTTACTATAAAATATTTGTGTTTCCTCTATGACAGGTTTCTGCCTTCCACAGGTTCTTGTTTTCACCGGCTTTACTGCCAAGAGAACATTTTCTTTAGAGAATGTGTACCAACAAAACCAGCTTTTCAATGCAGAGATTTTCCGATCGATCCTTATTGTCCATATATCCACATCTGGGACTCCTTTCTCGGTCTCTTTAAAAGCCAGCTCAAGTTCCTCTAATTCTTAGATGATTTCTAATGGCTGGAGTTCGTAGGGATTATTTCCTGCTAGAAAGATATAACAACCCTTCCGTGTGGTCCTCTGACCTTACAGAGCAGTCATCTGCTCGTTGAGTCTCAAAAGCGCCTTCTCCGCCGTAAGGAACATGAAGGCAAGCAAGGCAACCAAAACGCAACCTGTTGTCAGTCCAGTCAACCCCAACTCAAGTCTCTGTCTTTGGAAATGCTTTAGTTCCAGGTTGAAAGGCTGTACTAGGACCATAGCCTTGAGGTTCCTCAGTCAGTGTCAGACGTTTAGTCTTGTCAGTGAATCTGATGTCCTGTCCTGCATTTTCCTCCCTCTCTGTCTGGGACACGCTATTATAACTGCAGTTAGAGCAGTCAGAGGTGATGGCCAGGCACCATCTAATTCTGGTTTTAAGGCTTGGTTGGCTGTGGTCTATGTGCTTCTGGACAAATGAGTCTTTTCTTCTCTCCGCTTTGTTGTAGATAGTAAGATTCCAGTAGTTGTATCTGCAATGGCCGTTCAAGAGCTTTGAAGACCCCAATCACTGCTCACTAAAGTCAGAAGCAGAATATTGTCTTTATGAACTATGTTGTGGCCATTGAGGTCGCTGTCCCTCAACTGTACAGGTTATTGTCTGCATACTTCAGAACTTCATCCTGTGAGGTGTTTGGTTATGTACGAGAAGTTTATATGGCTGTGCCCTTGTGTGCTCTGTGGCCTACCTCAATGTACATGCAGCCTCTCAATTATTTAGAAACACCCACAACCAAAGCTCCTCTGCAGGAGTGTGTGCTCCCCTCCCCTCTTCCCCAGCTTTTTGTTTGTTTGTTTTAGCATGCCTGTCTACCTACATATCAAGTCATAAATTAGTGTTTGTTGATCCGATTGTTGCAGGCTTTTCTCTGTCAGGGTCATTGCCATACAAAAATTAAAAATCAGAAAATCTCACTGCCATCTGGTCCATTCCTCCTCCAAGAGACCCTCCAGGCAGAGCAGTCCTCTGTCCAGGATTAGAGAGTCTCCTCTTTGTCCTGTAGAACAAATGGTGCTTCCTGAAATGCCAGCCTTCCCATTGGAAGCACGATGTGTAGCCGTCTAGGCCACCGGGGCTCCCTAGGAATTGCCCTTGCTTCTCGTGTGCCTCTCACTGTATTCCTTCATCTTCATCATGTTTTGCTGACTTCTCCCAAGTTGTTTAGTGCTTTTCACCGTGGTTAGCAGGTGTCTTCTACCTAGCCACTAATTCTCCCTTTCTGTCTCAGGTCACCATCAAAGGGTTTTCCTCCATGGATTTGTAGTTTTCTTTCTCTTATGTGGATAATCGTGGTCTCGCACAATATTCATCCTTTAGTGATGGACTTCTTTCTCTGTCCTCCAGGTCCAACCTTTGGGTTGCTCTGTGGATTCCTTGCTATTCCTTATAACAAATTGTATGGCATTCCATTGTATGGACCTCAGCTTGATTAGCCATTGATGTCTGGTTGGGCAAATGGATCATTTCTAACATTTTGCTCTTCTGAAAATTGCTGCAAGGAATATGGGTATGCATATGACTATTCATGTGATAGTTCTTAACTTTTTAAAGATCTCTATCTAGGAGTGGGATTGCTGGCTCATATGATAGTTCTATTTCTAGCTTTCTAAAGAAACACTTTACCATGTTCCAAAATGGTTGTGGAAAATACATTTTGAATTCTTACCAGCAGTAGAGAGGCATTCCAATCTCCCATACCCTTGCCAACATGTGTTTATTTTAGGTTTGTTTTCATTTGGTGCCTTTATTGTCCAGGTGAGATGGTATTTCCGCAAGGGTGACTTATCAGGGTGATGATGCCCTGAAGACATAGCCCATTGGTTCCTGCACCTCAGACACCACAGCTGCCTTAGTCCCTGCACACCCAAGGCAAGATCTCTTAGCATCTATACAATACTTCAGCCCTTCACGTATGTATTTTAAATACTTCTTGTCTTTATTTGTATCATATTATGACTTTGCCTAAAGTTACCCGGCTTTTCCTGTTGCTGGTCACCAGGGAATGCTAACTGAGGAAGAGGCAGCTGTTCAAATTGTTAGCGCGTTCCTCCTTGTGCTCAAATGCAATCTTATTCTTTATATTTGCTACCCTCCATTCTTCGTTCTGGTCCCACCCAGGCAAGCAAGAGTCTAACCCTTTTCCCAATGAGAAGAACATCCAACCCTGGGTGGCAGGCACCAGTTTTCAACTTTGCTCGCTATTTTCCTAGTAGAAGAACCCCAGTTCCCCTCCCCCTTTTTTCATGACGAAAAAAATGTCTATGGCAGGGGACAGTTACACTCTCTCCCATTTCAACCCTCGACTCTCAGGTCTAGACACTCCATTTTGTTAGTGCATGAGAAATTCTCAGGCTTCAGGAAGCCAAGTCATACAAACCAAATGCTAAATTCAGAAACAGAAATTAGGACTATAATTTGAGCATTTATGTGCAGAATTCTAAGTTGTGTGGGTCAGAATGCTTATGTCAGCATGACCACATGACCACACATTCTTTTCCTTGGGAAGGCCAAATTATAAGCAAAAAACTGCTTGATAATGACGGGGGAGTTTGTGTGGAATTCAAGCACTTCCTGGTTCTCTACTATGAAAAGACTGATTAGTCCTAGTCCAGACAGGGCCACGCCTCCTCCAGGGATGCAGCCGCTCAGGGTCATGGGCCAGAGCTTTCTCCCCAGATAGGGCTGAAGAATCACAGCCAGATTCTGCTGCCAGTATGACTCTTTTTGTATTTCATACATTTCCCCCAACTTTATTCACCTAGTCTTTCTCTAGATAAGCCTATTGCTCTCAACTTGACTTGGACGAATGGTAACCCTATCAGATAAAGCTACCCCATGAACTCACTCCCCTCCAGTCAACTCTGACCCATAGTGATCCTATAGGACAGAGTAGAACTGCCCCTGTGGGTTTCTGTGATTATAAATCTTTATGGCAGTAGAAAGCCCAGTCTTTCTGGTGGTTTTGAACTTCTGGCCTTGTGGTTGGCAGTCCAACATTATACTGCACTCCACCAGGACTCCTCTACAGTACCATCGCAAGTTTTTTTTTCTTTTTTGTTTTTCATTCTATTAGGGGCTCATACAACTCTTATCACAGTCCATACACACATCAATCGTGTAAAGCACATTTATACATTCATTGCCCTCGTCATTCTCAAAACATTTGCTCTCCACCTTAGCCTCTGCCATCAGCTACTCATTTTTTTCCCTCCCTTCCCACTCCCGCCTCCCTCATGAACACTTGATAATTTATAAATTATTATTTTGTCATATCTTGCCCTGTCTGACATCTCCCTTCACCCACTTTTCTGTTGTCCATACCCCAGGGAGGAGGTTATATGTAGATCCTTGTAATCGGTTCCCCCTTTCCAACCTACCCTCCCTCTATCCTCCCATTATTGCCATGCACACCACTGGTCCTGAAGGGATCATCTGCCCTGGTTTCCGTGTGTTTCCAGTTCCTAT
>NW_022111320.1:3005245-3006193 GCF_000313985.2 Echinops telfairi | reverse complement strand
TGTCCTCAAGGCCTGGTGAGCCAGGATGTGCTCCACTCTCTCCTCCTCCTGCTTCATCTGCTCCTGTATGCTCCGATCAGATATGTCCCTCTCCCAGAGCTGCAGATTCAATGCCGTCCTTTGAAATAAATTCTTCTGGGGGGAGTGGCAGGGTACTAAGTGGACTTAGTAGTTGGGATTGGGACCAGCCCCCCAGACTGTTCCCTACTCCACGTCGGCATATTGCATTCACATCTTGGAGCACTGGGTTGAAGTCTGGTTCCTCTTTCCCTGTGGAGATATAAACAAAACCCTCCTGTTGGGTAGGTTAGTGCCCTGGTGCCCCACTACCATTTCTTTTTTATTATTATTATTTTTCCTTTCCTTACCTCCTTTTTAGTTCTGTCCCAAATTTTTTACAGAAGTGGATTGCTTCATCAATCTCCTGCAGAGTGGCTGATAGATTAGAACAGCGGTTCTCAACCTGTGGGTCGTAACCCCTCTGGGGGTCAAACAACTAGTTCACAGGGGTCGCCTGATTCATACCAGTAGAAAAATTACAGTTATGAAGTAGCAACAAAAATAATTTTATGGTTGGTAGGGTTACCACAACATGAGGAACTATATTAAAGGGTCACAGCACTAGGAAGGTGAGAACCCCTGGATTAGAGCCTTGGCCCATGCACTTAATCACTGTCCCACCAGGGTTCCTTTCACTAGATAAGGAATATTACCCCTAATGAGGGTTCATTATCTATGACAGTCACATCCCCAACCTACCTTCCTGTCATTATATCCAACTCGCTTCTGATATCACCCACGCACAAACAATGATTTGTTCTATTCCCATGATGGCTGTTTCCATGCAGTAAGTGGCTTTTTTTAGGGTAGTTCTCAAAGGGAATGGTTTCCAAATTCTTGGACGATGCTTCACATTAGCTCTGAAGTCATGCCTATGTTGTCAGCATT